>NC_090879.1:29102546-29165046 GCF_036669935.1 Montipora foliosa
ATATAATGATTTTGTTTCGCTTTTTGGACAAAACGAATCGCTTCTAACTTGAAATCGCTTAAAATCTTGCCATTAACGTGAAATTCTCGATCTCTCTGGAGAAGATTACAAGTGCAGTAATTGAGCAATCCCCCTGAACTTTCACCACGATTTGTCCTCAACTCTTCCTCCGTTTCTTCTCCTTCCATGTCATCAAGAAGATAGGCTGTTTCTGTAGGTGACTCTCCAGCTCTGGAAGCGGTTACACTTTCATCCGACGTCAACTCATCGAGTTTTTTCATCAAAGCGTCTTTATCAACCATCGAGTGGGTTGCTTGGTAAAACATCCTGCTGAGCTGTTCACACTGGGTTTGTGAAAGTCCAGATTCTCTTGCGGCGAGACTCATGTAGGTCCGCTCAATCTGAATCGTCAAATCATCCTTAAAGCTGGCAAAGTGGTCAATCAGTTCCTTGCGTAGATCTTTCGTGCTCTTTAGGGGGCTCTGGAGGTACGATCGACATTTAGCCAAGGTATCAGACACTGTATCAAAATAAGTGAGTTTGTGCGATATGGGTTTTACTTTTTGTTTTGGAATAAGCGTTGGATCCCAGCAGACAATGAACTTGATTCCACGTAGATACGCTCCGCCACAATTGAACGCGAGAGAGGCGGGTAAAACTAAACAATCAATTAGGGTTTTGTACTCTTCCTTGTCGTGAATGAGCTCTAACACTTGTGTATCTCCAGGATAATAGCAAGGAATAGGCGCTACAAAAACTTTCTTTTCTGGCTCAAATTTCTTTCCTTGTTCGCACAGCAAGGTTGGTCTGAAGTAACACTGTTCAGAAGTCAACTTCCCGTAAGGGTCACAGACACCATACACCACCCTAGCCTTGGGAATCAAAATTCTGACATGTGGAAGTTCACCTCCCGATGACTCTTGTTCAACTATGTAACTTACTTCGCGTCGTAGCAGAGTGGCTACCTCTTCTTCGGTAGTTCGGCCCGTAAGCTGCAGGAAATAGTCAATGGAAGCTTCATCATCGCGCATCATATCTTCTAACAGACTGTAATAGTCTTTTTGAAGAGTCCTGAGGTCTTCAACTTGAACTCCGCGGGCCGCTAGAAGCATGATCAGTTTGGCGTCGAGATATGCGTTTGTGTTTGGCTGCGAATAATCCAAAATATACACGGTCCGGTCTGTCTGCCTGACTGACTCGTCGACGTGATCTTGCCGAGGATGATGATCGTTCATGTTGTCTTCCTTCAAGACTAACATGCCTTGGGAACCTTGATAGTGAACTAATAGTGCGCTGGGTTCGGGATAGTTGAGTCGTTGCAAGAAACCCGCCTCCCATATTTTTGATGCAAGCCCTCGAGACATAAAGCCGTAGCCAAATTTCTTGACTTTTAAAACCTCATCACACTGTTCCTTTGTTAGTTCCACGTGCTGTAGAAATGGCGAAAACAACAAGCCAATCTTCTTTGCGCGCACACTCACATTGCTCTGTTCAGTAAAGTTACCAAACGTTTGTAAGTGGTTTTGAATTTTGTCCTCAGTACCATGCATCATGAAACATGTTTTCTTTCTTATTTGACTGTAAGAATGACCGAGGAAATTAAAACTCTTCTTGTCACAAAAAATTCCGGTTTTTAAGACACGTTTACACAAGGCGATGTTTGCCTCTTCCTCCATCTGCGAGTTAAAAGTGACAATCATTATCTCATCACGAAAATCGGGTCCGATTCGATGCTCCAGATAGTTAAAAAACCGAGTATTTTCCAGTTTTTTATACCCAAAGCGATAGTCACGTTCGTCTTTGCCAACAAATTCCACGTGTTTGACCTCGCCTTCTTTAGGAAGATGAATGCCTTCTGGAATACTGATGCGAACTTCCATGCCACGATATTGAGAGACGTCCACTAAGGATTTATGCACCTTGTTTGACAGCTGATAGAATGAGAGAATGAGAGAATTATTTTAGCCTGACCAAAAACCTCAACTATCATTTTAATTAATTATTAATTTATTAATTTTAATTATTTGTTAATTATTTTATGATGGTCGCCTGACCAAAAACATCAACCGGCTAAACCCACGGCCGCTTTTCTTCTCCCTGGTCTCTGGTTACCTATAGTCGCATGACCGCCCAAATTTGGATGATTGAGATTGCTTGCGCAGTGGTCTCTTGGGAAGGAATGGGCCGTACAGTCCACGACACTATAATGACAAATGGGGTTTGTGAAACGAAGGCTTTCTACATCACCCATGGGATCTTTCCAGTGGCAAGCAGAGTACATGTAATTCACATCCCACAACCTTAAAAGTTTTTGATTTAATTATGTATTGCCACTCGTACGAACGACGGTAAAGAGTCAATGCTAAATGCCCCTAAGAGTTGAAGCAGGAGTTTATCGGGGAAGAAGAAAGCAAAATAAGTCCCACCACACCGTTGCTATGGTTACAAATGATAAATGACGTCACTATCAACAAAACGTACCACAGCATTACTATGTAATAGATACACTAGTTTCTAAGGTCAAGAGCATAAAGAGTAAATATGTTACATTTAAGCAGATTTCCGCGAAACTCGTGTATAAATGACATGATATGATATCTGAAAAATTGCCGATGGCATTAACGCAATTAAACTGAAATTGTCAGGAATTTTGTGCCGCGTGAAGGATTGGTAAATACCTCATGATAATTGCGTCCTAGTACAAACTCACTTTGACTACTGTAGTGCTGAATAGGGTAATTGGGCAAATGGTAAAATCGAAATCGAAATCGCACAGCTCTTACGTATCTCCGTGTACTGGGTTGGAAGAAACAAAATCACCAACGCATGATCGTTGTGAGACCTAGACTCTTCCAACAGCGTTTTCATAAATTCCGTAAATCAAGTTTTACTTTTAGCAGTGCCGTACCGTTGCCATGACAACAATTGCGACTCGCAGACACCCTTAAATTGCCTGACAGTAGTATTGTGGTCAAATATTAATAACTTTCTAGTTAAAGGATCGACAATGTTGTAGTCCTTTTGCATTGGAAAACCCACTGTTACCTGTGGAGAACCTTTCGAGCCTCCATAAACAGTTCAAAACAGTCTGCCAAAACTTTCTTTTCTTACTTAATGAAGTAGATATTAGTCCACCCAGTATGATAACACGACACCCGATTTTAGAAGGTTCCTATTGAGCTGCAAATAGAGTGGGGATAGTAAGGTGTATTGGCAGTAGGACCACGAGAGAGCCTGTATTGTACACATTTTGAACGCGATTTTGTAGATTTATTTTGTTTAGATAGCTAGCTTATTTATTGTTACTCATTGCAGCCAAACTTAAGGCTGAATTAAAACTCCACATGGTAAATCCTTGTTAGTATTATTCATCATAACGTTTGCATTGTAAATTGATAACACTATTCCTTTCCTTGTAGATATTAAAACGAACGTCAAAGGAGCAAACATGTCTAAGGTCATATCTCGGGTTGTGACATGCCGGAAATAACTTGTTCGACGAGAGTGAATCATAAGTGATCATGTTATTATGCAGAACAAAAGAATACTCCTCTAGCCACAGCAAATATATTTCCCTAATTGTTTTGTGAACACCTCTACAGTCAAATATCTTTTATGCTGATTTTTGAAGCGACGAAATAAATACTTAACTTTGAATTCATCTTTTAAGGCGACGGAAGGTGAAGAGGGGAAGAGGCGGTTTTAGAGCTGGAACCATAATTACCTGTAGTTAAGTGATTCCCCAACGATTTGTAAGCGAAGCTGTAGATCATAGATCCTCTTTTATCATGCTAGTCACATGCCCCCCATAATACGGCAAAAATATTTGGGGGATAAGAGTGAAGGGTAAAGTGACTAAATCTCGTCTGTGATATGTGTTTGGGATTTGGGAAAGTGACCCTTCGAGTTGATATTTAAGCAGGCCATTTTTAAATGTTCAGATCTGAGCACAATAACTTTTGGTAATCAAGAATTCTTAAACACGAGTAGAGTTTACAAATTTTGTTATGCTAACTAGCGCCGAAGAAGTGATCAGTGGACACCATTGCCAAAACCCAGTTACATCGCACAGAATGCTGTAGTTTTTGGAGAGGTTTGTTAGTAATTTCCTCATCTTAATATTTCAATATTATTTTAAGCGCTTATTTACAGCATGGATACAATTCCATCCGGCGGTAAGCTATGCATTCGGAAAAGATTTGAGAATCTTGTGCTTTGGACTGCAGTAATTTGTAAGTGAGAGAGCTTTGCGCGGTAACAGCCCCTAAGGGAAGTCGACGCGAGCACGGGAAGTTCCTTACTAGCTCCTGACATCACGAGAGAGCAAGTGGAGAAAATTTTCTTCACGAACGGTTTTCGAACTTTTATAAAGCCTTTGCGTCTTTACCTACAAATAGGGTACTCGCTGGAGATTCTTACAACTAACGTGAACAGTTAATGGGAATTTCTTAACCAGAGAGAGCATCGCAAAAATGCTTATTGTTGATTCTACTTAGCTAAACAAATTGCTGGGTTACCAAAATCAAGGGAATCATTGCAGTTTAATCTGTGCTAAAGCTTTTGCGTCTTTGCTTACACATTGCCTCTCATTTTTATACAAAAATCCATACCTTACTTGATCTTGTCTCGAAGCCCTTGACTTGAGAAGAATTTGGTAAACGTTGTTGAAAAACCGATGATTGTGTGAGGAAAGGTTTGTTTTGGACAGAAACGTTTTCCTAGAAACCCCTCCCCCTCCCCGAGGTCAGAAATTTCTAAGAATCAGGGATGACTGACGCAATGAATGTCAAATAAAGAGCAACACATTGGCGGGCGTCCAATATCTTTTCCTTCTTTCCGCCTGAGATGTAAATTAGAGATTTTTAACGTTACATGCCACTTAAACCAGAAATTTTGAACGAAACAGTTTCTTAAAAAAAAAAAACTCCGACACTTTAGTATTTTACCACGACAGACGCAGGAATATGCATTGAAATACTTAATTCGACGAGACAGTGTCACTCTCTTTTACTTAGCTGACCTAGACAGTAAGGGAGAGATTAATCGGCCCCTAAACAATATGTGACAAGCCCCTTGACCTTATACTCGTAGCACCGCTATCGGAATACAAATTTAAAAAAAAAAAAACATGATATATATTTTACGACTTTTCTTCTTCGTTTCTAGGCTTCATGGTATCTGGAAGGTTACCTGAAAAATCAGCCATTTTTCCTAGTATCCCCTTTGATAAATCTCGGAAAATCTGCATTTTCCACACTTTTGAAAGACTTTTTCTCTTATTTTAGGCTTTAGTTTCGGCCCAGAGGCGGAAACCCGAGGAGGCATCATCGGATTCCCCGCGTATATATGTGTACAGAATAACAAAAGATGGGTTTGTTGACTTAGCGACGGTGCCTACTAATTCAAAAGTATTTTTGCACGGAAAACTGAAATGTGGGAGAGACCGATGAGATCGTAACAAGTGTTACTGAAAGTCAAAAATGAAATTGCGAGTAACAGCGCATATTTCAAAGATAATTAATCAACAATATTTGTAAAAAGCTTTAAAATACAAAGCTATTTACTTTAAAAAATACAACCACACTTTTGAATTTACGGAACATGTTTCGGTGTTTCAAACATCATCTTCAGCCATAGTGAGTGTAACATTAAAATTTTTACAAGATGATTCATATATATATAACTATCAATGCAATGATTCTTTGTAGATTAAATGTTCGTTACAAGTAGGTAAAATTCAAACGAACCAACAATATTATAGAGAACACAACTGACATAACGGTAGAAGTTTAAAAGTGTAATGCTAAACTGACGTGATCAACTTGTTTGTTGAGTTCGGGTTTCAACCGCTCAATATGGAAGCTCTCCTTGATTTTGAGTTGATAGAAAGAAGTAGCATTATCAATAATTTTGAAGCAAGAAACATCACAATTATCGTGCATTACACTTTTAAACTTTTACCGTTGTGTCAGTTGTGTTCTCTATAATATTGTTGGTTCGTTTGAATTTTACCTACTTGTAACGAACATTTAATCTACAAAGAATCATTGTATTGATATTTATATATATATATACGAATTATCTTGTAAAAATTTTAATGTTACACTCACTATGGCTGAAGATGATGTTTGAAACATCGAAACATGTTCCGTAAATTGAAAAGTGTGGTTGTATTTTTTAAAATATTAGTAACACTTGTGCTATCCAGACCATTTGACATAGCTATTTATGGCGTTCTTTTCCAAATTGAAGCTTAATTATCTCTGAAAAATGCAGGGTAACCCCCAATTTTCCTTTTAGATACCAAGAACACTTGCTAGGTTCAGTCTTTTCAGTATAGTTTTAAACCGTGCAAGAATATACCTGCATTAGCAGGCACCACCGGTAGGAAAGCCGAGTATCTCGAGCTGCGCAATAACAAGAGTAGGCACCGTCCTTATAGCGAAAGAAGTCTCGATATGTCATGAGTGCGGTGCGCAACTGAGGATCAACAAAATGCCCGCAATAGGTCAACGAGTCACGTGGGACAGGAAGTCCCATGAGGTACTTTTGTTAGTATGAAAGCAATTCATTGATGTCTTGGTGTATTGTATTGTCGAGTCAGTAACGATAAGTAAGCTTCTTAAGTCATTTGAGCTTCATTATTTGTGTGAGAGGGATGGAAATAATTGATTCCCGATGAAAATAGTTGATTAAGTCTTACCTTGAGACTGATAGTCTCGATTCAATACTCGCCGATCAGTTGTCAGAATCAAAACTGCAGCTACAATTAACAGGGCGTGAAAGACACACTACAAGCGAAGCCGGATTGACCAGTGAGTTCTACAAAGGTTAAAAATTAAAGCAGTTGAATCAGCTACAGCAATAGCGGCTGTGATTTGCATCAATTCAGATCTGAGTTTGAACTATTCTCGCTGAAGAGATTATCTTATTTTAAAGATCAGATGTTGTCAAAAAGAGACCCTTTCATGATTCTGTTTTAACTGAATAAGCCACGAACGTTTTCGTGTGCTGTAAATAGCACTTTCGAAATTTCCTCGTTTTTTCCTTTTTTATGTTTACATATATTACTAATACGCATGCGTTGTGTACGTACTATCGTTTGATTAGTAGTTACCACATGAAGTAATACAAGAAAAGAAATTGCAAGATATAGACCATCCTTCTTGTAGCATTCTAAAAGCGGAGCTACGAGAAGTCAAGGGGGACACCTACCACAAGTGATAGAAGGTATCTGCTGCTTTGGTTCTTCCTTCGCCGTTCTTTCAGCCTCAGTTCCAAGAAGCCTTTTTTGAGGAGCTGCGAATTGTCAAGGGGACACCTACGACAAGTGATATTGGATATCTGCTGCTTTGGTTCTTCCTTCGCCGTTCTTTCGCCGTTAGTTCTCAGTTCCAAGAGGCCTTTTTTGAGGAGCCTCCTCTTTCCCAGATTTGTGGTACGTATCTTTTTCTGTTGTTCCGGTGACCCTCCTGGGGACTTAATGCTTGACCTTCTGTCATAACCCAGGGTAAGCCGGTTTTCTTCGTTTTATTGGTTTCTTGTGTGGTGTATCTTTGCTTTTGTTTCTCTTTTTCGTCGCTGGTTCCAGTTTTTCTCTTTTTCTCGTCTTTGCCTTTTTGCTAGAGTAATCTTTTGTCGGCTGTTTTTTGGGTTTCCCTTGTTTGTTTATCGTTTATTTGAGCTCTATAGTAAGGAATTTAAGCTATATATTGTGTTGACTTTAATTGTAAGTTATTTTAGTATTAAGAGAGGTATTTTTCAAGTCGAAAGATATCTTTTCTTGAATTTAGTCTAAGGTATTTATTCTCCGTCATCAATTTACTAGTAGTTTGATACATTCCATTATACTGTAGTTGTTATTGTGAGCACTTATTCTCCGAGTGAATCACTCTTGTAGTAGTAAGGAAACTTAGTTTAAGTATATTGAGGGAAGTGTCTTTCGAGTCGAAAGATATTTTTTCTTCAGTTTAGTTCGTAGTATTTATTCTTTGTTTAATTTATAAGTAGTTGGATTTATTTCAATATACTGTAGTATTTCTGAGCACTTATTCTCCAACTGAATCTTATTATTAAAGTACTTTTTAAATTGAAATACTTTTTTGAAGTACGCTGAAGTATTTATTCTTGTTGTCATATATTGTTGTAGCTGATAAGTTAGCCAATTTAAATATTAAAAGAGTAAATTGCTTTTGTAGTAGTAAGGAATCTATTAGTAGTTGGAAGTATTCCATATTCTGTAGTTGTATTTCTGAGCACTTATTCTCTGAGTGCATCATTATTGTAGTAGTAAGGAACTTTATTTGCAAGTACATTAAGAGAAGTATCTTTTAAATTGAAAGAGTTTTTTTCTTGAAGTAAAATTAAAGAATTTATTCTTGAAGTGAAATATTGTTGTAGTTGATAGTTAACAGATTCAAAATATTAAAAGAGAAATAAATATTGTAGTAGTTGATAATTGGCGGCACTTAATCTCAAAGGTGCCATTTGGTTTCTTTTGCTTACACTGGTGTTGTTCTTGTGGTGTCATTTAGTACTTTTACTCGTATCTACCTACTTTTTGATTGCCTATAGCTATGTTACCGTTAACTATCAATATTCAAGTTGGCCGTAAGCTGTCTGATAAGCGACGGGACGAGATATTGGATGCTGTTTTGGGTTATTTTGCCCCTGAAACGATGAGGGCCGTTCAGGTAGGCTATGATGTGGTTCGTGTAACTTTCCGTGAGGCCGAGAATTATCGTTCCGCAAAGGAAAGGGAGGGTGTTCGCCTTTTTGGCATGTGGTGTCGGGTGTTGGGTGGTGGTCCACCGACCACACTCATCCACATATTTGATTATCCCTTTGAGGAGCCTGAGGCCGACATTCGCGCTGCGTTTGAACCCTATGCCGCAATCAAGTCTGTTAAGCGCCAGACTTACTTGTCTCATCCAAGTATTTCGACTGGCACAGTCCTGGTCTCTCTTGTTATGAAAGAGCCCCCGTCCCACTACTTAATGGTTGGGGACTATTACGTTCGGACTTGGTACCGTGGTCAACCGCTGGTGTGCAATATGTGTTCAGCTGAGGGGCATCGTGCCGCTGATTTCCCGAACCACGATAAATGCCGTCGTTGTGGGGGTACGGGTCATTTTGCCCGTGCGTGTCTCGTTTCCCGTCCTTCTTTTGCCGAGGTTGCCAGAGGCGTTGCTGGCTCCTCTTCGTCGGGCACATCTGGTCCGGCTGTTTTGCCTATAACAACTAGCGCTTTACGTGATGATGATGATGACGATTCTATCTCCTTGGGTGAAGATGCTTGTTCCAAGATGTCTTCGGCCTCTGGTGGCCAAGCTGCTTTCTCTCAGCAGGTCACCGTGGACAGCGCCATTTCTAAGGTGGCGAGTGTGTGCTCTCTGGGCAATGATAGTGTTGGGGATAAAAACGAGCCTTCTGTCCGGTCGAGAGCGGCGAGTCTCCCTTGTTTAAGTGAGCCTTCTGTTTCTGGGGCTCCTGTATTTAGTGTTGAGTCTCGTCCTCGGTCTTTGTCGTCTGCAGATGAGCCCCCTGTGGCTTCTAGGAGTGATGGCGGGTTCACGGGCCAGTCTGTTTCGGTCTCTGACCCTATCTCTGGTGAATGTGAGAATAATGCCTCAGTAACTTCTGATGCTGCGTGCTCTTACCCCTCCCCTGTTGTTAGTATGAATGATGGGCAGATTGTTAGCCCCTTGCCGGAGGCTGAGGCTTTATCTGCCGATAGCCTTGAACTTGTTGCCTCCGGGGCTTCTAAGGAGGCTCCAATAGCTCCGGCAGCTGTACCTTGTGAGGAGGCTCGGCCTTCCCAGGATCCCCATAGTGTTTTGCAGGAATATCAGTCTTCGTCTTTACAGAAGAAGACTAAATCGGGTTTGTTTGCGTCTCTGAGGCGTAAGGCGTCTCCTTTGGAGGTGAAGTCGCGACGTCAATACGTACCGAATATTCCGCCAGAGAGGTCTTCTAGGCCCAAGACTGCTAAGCAGTCTTGAGGCTTGAGGTTTTTTTGGACTGTTTTTCTTTAGTGGTCTTGTTTTTATATGGAAAGTGCTCGTATCCTAACTCTAAACGTTAACGGTTTAAGGGACGTCAATAAACGATTGTCTCTCCTTCAATGGATGTCTCATTTTTCTGCCGATTTCGTTGCCCTGCAGGAGACACATGCGTCCTCTTGTCAGGACTGCAGCTCTTGGTTTTCCCCATACGGTTATTCCGTAGTATCTTCCCCTGGCTCTGCACATTCCTGTGGAGTGACTTTGCTCTTTCGCCACCGTTTTGTGTTGACTAAATCTGTTGCCGACAAGAGGGGGCGTTTCATCATGGCTGAGTTTAAGCTGGATGAGGTCTCCTTTAGGCTGGCTTGCATCTATGCACCTAATCGAAATCCGGATAAGAAGGCGTTTTTTAATTTTGTTTCTGACTCGGTTGATCCAGCTATACTAACCTTAATTTTGGGGGACTTTAACGCAGTGTTCGACCGCTCTTTGGACCGCCGAGGGCTTAATCCCTTGGATGATTCTCGTGAGAGCTCTAGTGCTTTGTGTTCTCTTTTTGATGATTGCTGTATGGTGGACATTTGGCGGCATCTTCACCCTGCGCTCTCTAGTTTTACGTGGATGAAGCCCGATGGTTCCGTGGCTTCCCGTATCGACCTGATCGAGTGCCCTTTCCCTTGGGTCCACCACGTCAGTGAATGTGCCGTTCTCCCTTGTCCTTATTCGGATCATTCGGTTGTATCTCCTCGTTGTAGCATTCCTTCCCACCTTCCTCGTGGGCCGGGGAGGTGGAAGCTTAATGTGTCTCTTCTGACCAACTCCGACTTTGTTGGGGCTGGAAGTCATTTCTGGGCTGTGTGGCGTATCCAGAAACGTTCCTTTCGGTCCCTCCAGGCTTGGTGGGATCGAGGCAAAGAGCATTTAAAAGGGTTGGCGGTGCGTTTTTCTGTCGAGGCTTCTTCTGCGAGGCATTCCTCTCTTTCCATTCTTTCGAGCCTCTACTCTCATTTGAAGGATAAGATTGATGCCGGCAATGTTTCTCTTCTTACGGTGTTCGAGAATGTTTCCAACCGTATTAGTTAGCTGGATGCTAAGGAGGCTGACGGTGCTCGGATTTGCTCTCGCACCAGGTGGGCTGAGGAGGGCGAGTCTTCTACTAAGTTCTTTTTAAGACTGGAGAAGAAGCGGGGGTCTGATGGTTGGATTTCTGCCATGCGATCCGATGATGGTTCCTTGGCCACTGAAATCAATGCAATTTGCGATTCTTGGGTAGAGTTTTATTTTACTCTTCCCTTTTTTCTGCTGCTGTGACGGATCCATCTGAGCAGAGCAACCTGCTGAATTCTCTCTCTGCCTTTTTGTCTCCTGCGCAGAGCGAGTTGTGTGAGGGTTTGCTAGCTGTGGAGTAGGCTCGTGTTGCTATGGAAGGTTTAGCCTCTGGTAAATCTCCTGGTTCGGATGGTTTACCCATCGAGTTCTACCGAACCTTTTGGGATGTTTTGGGCTCTGATTTAGTTGAAGTATTTAATGTCTCTTATTGTTCTGGCTTTTTGCCCACTTCTCAGCGTACGGCGTTAATTACTCTTATTTTTAAGAAAGGTGATAGGCTCTCCCATAAGAACTGGAGGCCCATTAGTTTGCTTAATTGCGATTATAAGATATGTGCTCGTGCTCTAGCTGGGAGGCTTTTAAAGGTCCTCTATCATGTTATTCATCCGGATCAAACGTGTGGTGTGAAGGGCCGCTTTATCGGCGAAAATGTTACCCTGTTGAGAGATGTGGCTCAGTATGCCCATGAGACCAGGCTCCCCCTTGCTATCCTGTCCCTCGACCAAGAAAAAGCTTTTGACCGGGTTGACTGGGAGTGTCTCTTTACGACTCTTCAGCACATGGGTTTTGGAAAGTCCTTTATTTCTTGGGTTCGCCTTCTGTACGCCGGTGTCCGGAGCGCCGTGCTTGTCAATGGTTACGCTAGCAAGTTTTTCTGGCCTTCTTGGGGGGTGCAGCAGGGGTGTCCCTTGTCGCCTCTCCTCTACATTATCTCCATCGAGGTTCTTGCAGTTAATCTTCGTGCGCATACTAATATTATTGGTCTTCGCTTGCCTAACGTTCCTTCCTGCCTTCCTGTCCTCTCCTTGTACGCCGACGATACCTCTGTTATTGCCTCTTCGGACGACGCTATTCGTGCTGTTTTTTGCGTTTATGATAAATTTGAGAGGAGCACGGGTGCCAAGCTGAACATGGAGAAATGTGAGGGTCTCTGGCCTGGTGGTTGGGTCCACCGTTCGGATTGTCCTGTTCCTATTCAGTGGACGTCTGAAAAGATCAAAGTACTTGGTGTGTTCCTTGGGAACGGGAATTTGGACAAATGTAATTGGAGGCCTCGTTTAGATGCGGTCACGCGCTGCCTCAATTCCTGGCGTTCTCGTCACTTATCATGCACTGGCAGGGCTTTGGTTGCCAATGCCCTTGCGCTCTCTAGGATGTGGTACGTGCCTTCCTTCTTGCCCACGCCAGTGTGGGTCTTGTCCGAACTAAATACTATTCTTTTTAGCTTCTTTTGGGGTGGAAAGAAGGACTTAGTTGCTCGTGCTGTAGTCGTCCACCCAAAGCCTGCCGGAGGTTTCTCAGTTGTTTCCGTTCGCCGTAAAGTTTATGCTCTGCTTTTGCAGTGGGTTCGGCGTATGGTTGTGTCGCCCAGTGGGTGGGTTTCTCTGCTCACCTTCTGGTTTTTTGACCGTTTTGGCGAAGCCCCTCACGATGTGTTTTCAAATCCAGCAACTTTCGCCCCTGAACATCTTCCTCCTTTTTATGCCTCTCTTCTTCGGGCCTGGGGTGCCATTCAGGGCTCCTCTTCTTCTTTATCTAGTTTGGTTGTAGGCTCGTCCCAGCATGTTGACCCGGTTGCTGTCGCTTCTGTTTCTACTAAAAGTTGTTATGTTCTGCTTCTTTCTTTGTCTCCGTGTATTCCCCATTGTGTCTCTAAGTTTTCTCCCATTTATGGCCCCATTGATTGGAAGTCCACCTGGGCCTCTTTGTACTTTTTACCTTTGGATAGGCCTGTTTCCGATCTAAACTGGAAGATTGCCCATGGGGTACTGTACACTGCGGATCGTCTCATTTCTTTTGGCCTTGATGTTCCTACCGCCTGTTTTTGTGGTGCTGCTTTGGAGACGCCCGCTCATTTGTTCTTTCGCTGTCCTCTCGCGAGGAGCGGTGTTCATTGGGTTTAAACCCTTCTTTCTACCTTTTCTGTCGATGCCCCTTCGTTGGACGTTCGTCATCTACTTTTTGGATTCTCTGAGGCTGATCTTCGTATACTTCCTAAGCTTTTTTGTTATATTCTTAACGTGTGTAAATTTTTCATCTGGTCTCAAAGGAATGACTTTTGTTTTCGCTCCGTCCGACCTAGTGCTGTGTCGGCCTTATTTGCTCCATCAAGGCTCGGCTGCGTTTCTTTCTTCCTGTTTTCTTTCATCGTTTTCGTTCTGCTAGACGTCGTAAGGTTTTTCATAAGCAATGGGGTGCTAATGGGGTTATTGGTAGTGTGTGTGATGGTGTTTTTAAAATGGCCTTCTAGTTTCGTTTTTCTTCTCTTTATTGCCTTTTCAATGATTCTTTTATGACCTTTGACTATTTTTGCTTGGTTTTAATTTTTGTGCTTTAATTCGGTTTTTGACTTGGACTCTGGTTTTGGATATGATTTGGCTCGTGTGGGGTTGTTATTCTTGAGTGTAAGGCAGACGAGGCATCTCTTGAATACAACCCTTTCAGTGTTTTTCTCTGGATTAGGACTCGGACCGGCTTCTGGAATTCGCCTTTTGGACATGATTCGGTATTACGTTGAGCCTTAGAAGTTTTTTTTTTTTTTTTCTGTGGATTGACTTGGACCGGTTTCTGGCTTTGTGGTTTTTTCCGTGAGGCAGGGTTCGACTCCCTGGCGAGTTTGGCGAGCCGGCCCCGTTTAGGGGGTGCTCCCTCACGTGAGGCGTGTTATGTCATCTTCCCGCGTTGTACGGCCCTTGGGCATTGCACTCCGCCCTTTGGACCACCTCAAATACAAAAAAAAAAAAAAAAGCGAGAAGTCAAGGGGTTAGTCACGATGGCTCAGGGACCGATAAACCTCTCCCTCTTTGGATTGAAAGTAGCAGGGGCGCCCCAAACCGAGTTTTTGCTTTTTTTTTTTTTTGTTTCACTTAAAAATTGTTTAGAAACGCATTTTACTGTAAAAGTTAACGGTAAAAAACAACAACGGCCATTATAGACCGTTCAACGATCATTTTCAAATTGAAAGATCATGCGCTTATACATATCTTTCAAATGCGCATGCGTTCTGTACGTAGTATGGTGTGATTAGTAATGTGCTTACCACATGTTGAAATTCAAGAAAAAAATTCCAAACTATACACCATCCGTTTTAACATGTGTTCTAACACAGGAGTTGCGAGTAGTCAAGGGGTTAGATACGACGGCTCAGGGACCGATTAACCTCTCCCTCTTTGGATTGAAAGTAGCAGGGGCGCCCCAAACCGAGTTTTTGCTTTTTTTTTTTTTTTTTTGTTTCACTTAAAAATTGTTTAGAAACGCATTTTATTGTAAAAGTTAACGGTAAAAAACAACAACGGCCATTATAGACCGTTCAACGATCATTTTCAAATTGAAAGATCATGCGCTTATACATATCTTTCAAATGCGCGTGCGTTCTGTACGTAGTATGGTGTGATTAGTAATGTGCTTACCACATGTTGAAATGCAAGAAAAAAATTCCAAACTATACACCATCCGTTTTAACATGTGTTCTAACACAGGAGTTGCGAGTAGTCAAGGGGTTAGATACGATGGCTCAGGGACCGATTAACCTCTCCCTCTTTGGATTGAAAGTAGCAGGGGCGCCCCAAACCGAGTTTTTGCTTTTTTTTTTTTTTTTTTGTTTCACTTAAAAATTGTTTAGAAACGCATTTTACTGTAAAAGTTAACGGTAAAAAACAACAACGGCGATTATAGACCGTTCAACGATCATTTTCAAATTGAAAGATCATGCGCTTATACATATCTTTTAAATGCGCATGCGTTCTGTACGAAGTATGGTGTGATTAGTAATGTGCTTACCACATGTTGAAATGCAAGAAAAAAATTCCAAACTATAGACCATCCGCTTTAACTTGAGATCTAACACAGGAGCTGCGAGTAGTCAAGGGGTTAGTTACGATGGCTCAGGGACCGATTAACCTCTCCCTCTTTGGATTGAAAGTAGCAGGGGCGCCCCAAACCGAGTTTTTGCCTTTTTTTTTTTTTTTTGTTTCACTTAAAAATTGTTCAGAAACGCATTTTACTGTAAAAGTTAACGGTAAAAAACAACAACGGCGATTATAGACCGTTCAACGATCATTTTCAAATGAAAGGATCATGCGCTTATACATATCTTTCAAATGCGCATGCGTTCTGTACGTAGTATGGTCTGATTAGTAATGTGCTTACCACATGTTGAAATGCAAGAAAAAAATTCCAAACTATAGACCATCCGTTTTAACATGTGTTCTAACACAGGAGCTGCGAGTAGTCAAGGGGTTAGTTACGATGGCTCAGGGACCGATTAACCTCTCCCTCTTTGGATTGAAAGTAGCAGGGGCGCCCCAAACCGAGTTTTTGCCTTTTTTTTTTTTTTTTTGTTTCACTTAAAAATTGTTCAGAAACGCATTTTACTGTAAAAGTTAACGGTAAAAAACAACAACGGCGATTATAGACCGTTCAACGATCATTTTCAAATGAAAGGATCATGCGCTTATACATATCTTTCAAATGCGCATGCGTTCTGTACGTAGTATGGTCTGATTAGTAATGTGCTTACCACATGTTGAAATGCAAGAAAAAATCTCCAAACTATAGACCATCCGTTTTAACATGTGTTCTAACACAGGAGCTGCGAGTAGTCAAGGGGTTAGTTACGATGGCTCAGGGACCGATTAACCTCTCCCTCTTTGGATTGAAAGTAGCAGGGGCGCCCCAAACCGAGTTTTTGCCTTTTTTTTTTTTTTTTGTTTCACTTAAAAATTGTTCAGAAACGCATTTTACTGTAAAAGTTAACGGTAAAAAACAACAACGGCGATTATAGACCGTTCAACGATCATTTTCAAATGAAAGGATCATGCGCTTATACATATCTTTCAAATGCGCATGCGTTCTGTACGTAGTATGGTCTGATTAGTAATGTGCTTACCACATGTTGAAATGCAAGAAAAAAATTCCAAACTATAGACCATCCGTTTTAACATGTGTTCTAACACAGGAGCTGCGAGTAGTCAAGGGGTTAGTTACGATGGCTCAGGGACCGATTAACCTCTCCCTCTTTGGATTGAAAGTAGCAGGGGCGCCCCAAACCGAGTTTTTGCCTTTTTTTTTTTTTTTTTGTTTCACTTAAAAATTGTTCAGAAACGCATTTTACTGTAAAAGTTAACGGTAAAAAACAACAACGGCGATTATAGACCGTTCAACGATCATTTTCAAATGAAAGGATCATGCGCTTATACATATCTTTCAAATGCGCATGCGTTCTGTACGTAGTATGGTCTGATTAGTAATGTGCTTACCACATGTTGAAATGCAAGAAAAAAATTCCAAACTATAGACCATCCGTTTTAACATGTGTTCTAACACAGGAGCTGCGAGTAGTCAAGGGGTTAGTTACGATGGCTCAGGGACCGATTAACCTCTCCCTCTTTGGATTGAAAGTAGCAGGGGCGCCCCAAACCGAGTTTTTGCCTTTTTTTTTTTTTTTTTGTTTCACTTAAAAATTGTTCAGAAACGCATTTTACTGTAAAAGTTAACGGTAAAAAACAACAACGGCGATTATAGACCGTTCAACGATCATTTTCAAATGAAAGGATCATGCGCTTATACATATCTTTCAAATGCGCATGCGTTCTGTACGTAGTATGGTCTGATTAGTAATGTGCTTACCACATGTTGAAATGCAAGAAAAAAATTCCAAACTATAGACCATCCGTTTTAACATGTGTTCTAACACAGGAGCTGCGAGTAGTCAAGGGGTTAGTTACGATGGCTCAGGGACCGATTAACCTCTCCCTCTTTGGATTGAAAGTAGCAGGGGCGCCCCAAACCGAGTTTTTGCCTTTTTTTTTTTTTTTTTTGTTTCACTTAAAAATTGTTCAGAAACGCATTTTACTGTAAAAGTTAACGGTAAAAAACAACAACGGCGATTATAGACCGTTCAACGATCATTTTCAAATGAAAGGATCATGCGCTTATACATATCTTTCAAATGCGCATGCGTTCTGTACGTAGTATGGTCTGATTAGTAATGTGCTTACCACATGTTGAAATGCAAGAAAAAAATTCCAAACTATAGACCATCCGTTTTAACATGTGTTCTAACACAGGAGCTGCGAGTAGTCAAGGGGTTAGTTACGATGGCTCAGGGACCGATTAACCTCTCCCTCTTTGGATTGAAAGTAGCAGGGGCGCCCCAAACCGAGTTTTTGCCTTTTTTTTTTTTTTTTTTGTTTCACTTAAAAATTGTTCAGAAACGCATTTTACTGTAAAAGTTAACGGTAAAAAACAACAACGGCGATTATAGACCGTTCAACGATCATTTTCAAATGAAAGGATCATGCGCTTATACATATCTTTCAAATGCGCATGCGTTCTGTACGTAGTATGGTCTGATTAGTAATGTGCTTACCACATGTTGAAATGCAAGAAAAAAATTCCAAACTATAGACCATCCGTTTTAACATGTGTTCTAACACAGGAGCTGCGAGTAGTCAAGGGGTTAGTTACGATGGCTCAGGGACCGATTAACCTCTCCCTCTTTGGATTGAAAGTAGCAGGGGCGCCCCAAACCGAGTTTTTGCCTTTTTTTTTTTTTTTTTGTTTCACTTAAAAATTGTTCAGAAACGCATTTTACTGTAAAAGTTAACGGTAAAAAACAACAACGGCGATTATAGACCGTTCAACGATCATTTTCAAATGAAAGGATCATGCGCTTATACATATCTTTCAAATGCGCATGCGTTCTGTACGTAGTATGGTCTGATTAGTAATGTGCTTACCACATGTTGAAATGCAAGAAAAAAATTCCAAACTATAGACCATCCGTTTTAACATGTGTTCTAACACAGGAGCTGCGAGTAGTCAAGGGGTTAGTTACGATGGCTCAGGGACCGATTAACCTCTCCCTCTTTGGATTGAAAGTAGCAGGGGCGCCCCAAACCGAGTTTTTGCCTTTTTTTTTTTTTTTTTGTTTCACTTAAAAATTGTTCAGAAACGCATTTTACTGTAAAAGTTAACGGTAAAAAACAACAACGGCGATTATAGACCGTTCAACGATCATTTTCAAATGAAAGGATCATGCGCTTATACATATCTTTCAAATGCGCATGCGTTCTGTACGTAGTATGGTCTGATTAGTAATGTGCTTACCACATGTTGAAATGCAAGAAAAAAATTCCAAACTATAGACCATCCGTTTTAACATGTGTTCTAACACAGGAGCTGCGAGTAGTCAAGGGGTTAGTTACGATGGCTCAGGGACCGATTAACCTCTCCCTCTTTGGATTGAAAGTAGCAGGGGCGCCCCAAACCGAGTTTTTGCCTTTTTTTTTTTTTTTTTTGTTTCACTTAAAAATTGTTCAGAAACGCATTTTACTGTAAAAGTTAACGGTAAAAAACAACAACGGCGATTATAGACCGTTCAACGATCATTTTCAAATGAAAGGATCATGCGCTTATACATATCTTTCAAATGCGCATGCGTTCTGTACGTAGTATGGTCTGATTAGTAATGTGCTTACCACATGTTGAAATGCAAGAAAAAAATTCCAAACTATAGACCATCCGTTTTAACATGTGTTCTAACACAGGAGCTGCGAGTAGTCAAGGGGTTAGTTACGATGGCTCAGGGACCGATTAACCTCTCCCTCTTTGGATTGAAAGTAGCAGGGGCGCCCCAAACCGAGTTTTTGCCTTTTTTTTTTTTTTTTTGTTTCACTTAAAAATTGTTCAGAAACGCATTTTACTGTAAAAGTTAACGGTAAAAAACAACAACGGCGATTATAGACCGTTCAACGATCATTTTCAAATGAAAGGATCATGCGCTTATACATATCTTTCAAATGCGCATGCGTTCTGTACGTAGTATGGTCTGATTAGTAATGTGCTTACCACATGTTGAAATGCAAGAAAAAAATTCCAAACTATAGACCATCCGTTTTAACATGTGTTCTAACACAGGAGCTGCGAGTAGTCAAGGGGTTAGTTACGATGGCTCAGGGACCGATTAACCTCTCCCTCTTTGGATTGAAAGTAGCAGGGGCGCCCCAAACCGAGTTTTTGCCTTTTTTTTTTTTTTTTTGTTTCACTTAAAAATTGTTCAGAAACGCATTTTACTGTAAAAGTTAACGGTAAAAAACAACAACGGCGATTATAGACCGTTCAACGATCATTTTCAAATGAAAGGATCATGCGCTTATACATATCTTTCAAATGCGCATGCGTTCTGTACGTAGTATGGTCTGATTAGTAATGTGCTTACCACATGTTGAAATGCAAGAAAAAAATTCCAAACTATAGACCATCCGTTTTAACATGTGTTCTAACACAGGAGCTGCGAGTAGTCAAGGGGTTAGTTACGATGGCTCAGGGACCGATTAACCTCTCCCTCTTTGGATTGAAAGTAGCAGGGGCGCCCCAAACCGAGTTTTTGCCTTTTTTTTTTTTTTTTTTGTTTCACTTAAAAATTGTTCAGAAACGCATTTTACTGTAAAAGTTAACGGTAAAAAACAACAACGGCGATTATAGACCGTTCAACGATCATTTTCAAATGAAAGGATCATGCGCTTATACATATCTTTCAAATGCGCATGCGTTCTGTACGTAGTATGGTCTGATTAGTAATGTGCTTACCACATGTTGAAATGCAAGAAAAAAATTCCAAACTATAGACCATCCGTTTTAACATGTGTTCTAACACAGGAGCTGCGAGTAGTCAAGGGGTTAGTTACGATGGCTCAGGGACCGATTAACCTCTCCCTCTTTGGATTGAAAGTAGCAGGGGCGCCCCAAACCGAGTTTTTGCCTTTTTTTTTTTTTTTTTGTTTCACTTAAAAATTGTTCAGAAACGCATTTTACTGTAAAAGTTAACGGTAAAAAACAACAACGGCGATTATAGACCGTTCAACGATCATTTTCAAATGAAAGGATCATGCGCTTATACATATCTTTCAAATGCGCATGCGTTCTGTACGTAGTATGGTCTGATTAGTAATGTGCTTACCACATGTTGAAATGCAAGAAAAAAATTCCAAACTATAGACCATCCGTTTTAACATGTGTTCTAACACAGGAGCTGCGAGTAGTCAAGGGGTTAGTTACGATGGCTCAGGGACCGATTAACCTCTCCCTCTTTGGATTGAAAGTAGCAGGGGCGCCCCAAACCGAGTTTTTGCCTTTTTTTTTTTTTTTTTTGTTTCACTTAAAAATTGTTCAGAAACGCATTTTACTGTAAAAGTTAACGGTAAAAAACAACAACGGCGATTATAGACCGTTCAACGATCATTTTCAAATGAAAGGATCATGCGCTTATACATATCTTTCAAATGCGCATGCGTTCTGTACGTAGTATGGTCTGATTAGTAATGTGCTTACCACATGTTGAAATGCAAGAAAAAAATTCCAAACTATAGACCATCCGTTTTAACATGTGTTCTAACACAGGAGCTGCGAGTAGTCAAGGGGTTAGTTACGATGGCTCAGGGACCGATTAACCTCTCCCTCTTTGGATTGAAAGTAGCAGGGGCGCCCCAAACCGAGTTTTTGCCTTTTTTTTTTTTTTTTTGTTTCACTTAAAAATTGTTCAGAAACGCATTTTACTGTAAAAGTTAACGGTAAAAAACAACAACGGCGATTATAGACCGTTCAACGATCATTTTCAAATGAAAGGATCATGCGCTTATACATATCTTTCAAATGCGCATGCGTTCTGTACGTAGTATGGTCTGATTAGTAATGTGCTTACCACATGTTGAAATGCAAGAAAAAAATTCCAAACTATAGACCATCCGTTTTAACATGTGTTCTAACACAGGAGCTGCGAGTAGTCAAGGGGTTAGTTACGATGGCTCAGGGACCGATTAACCTCTCCCTCTTTGGATTGAAAGTAGCAGGGGCGCCCCAAACCGAGTTTTTGCCTTTTTTTTTTTTTTTTGTTTCACTTAAAAATTGTTCAGAAACGCATTTTACTGTAAAAGTTAACGGTAAAAAACAACAACGGCGATTATAGACCGTTCAACGATCATTTTCAAATGAAAGGATCATGCGCTTATACATATCTTTCAAATGCGCATGCGTTCTGTACGTAGTATGGTCTGATTAGTAATGTGCTTACCACATGTTGAAATGCAAGAAAAAAATTCCAAACTATAGACCATCCGTTTTAACATGTGTTCTAACACAGGAGCTGCGAGTAGTCAAGGGGTTAGTTACGATGGCTCAGGGACCGATTAACCTCTCCCTCTTTGGATTGAAAGTAGCAGGGGCGCCCCAAACCGAGTTTTTGCCTTTTTTTTTTTTTTTTTTGTTTCACTTAAAAATTGTTCAGAAACGCATTTTACTGTAAAAGTTAACGGTAAAAAACAACAACGGCGATTATAGACCGTTCAACGATCATTTTCAAATGAAAGGATCATGCGCTTATACATATCTTTCAAATGCGCATGCGTTCTGTACGTAGTATGGTCTGATTAGTAATGTGCTTACCACATGTTGAAATGCAAGAAAAAAATTCCAAACTATAGACCATCCGTTTTAACATGTGTTCTAACACAGGAGCTGCGAGTAGTCAAGGGGTTAGTTACGATGGCTCAGGGACCGATTAACCTCTCCCTCTTTGGATTGAAAGTAGCAGGGGCGCCCCAAACCGAGTTTTTGCCTTTTTTTTTTTTTTTTTGTTTCACTTAAAAATTGTTCAGAAACGCATTTTACTGTAAAAGTTAACGGTAAAAAACAACAACGGCGATTATAGACCGTTCAACGATCATTTTCAAATGAAAGGATCATGCGCTTATACATATCTTTCAAATGCGCATGCGTTCTGTACGTAGTATGGTCTGATTAGTAATGTGCTTACCACATGTTGAAATGCAAGAAAAAAATTCCAAACTATAGACCATCCGTTTTAACATGTGTTCTAACACAGGAGCTGCGAGTAGTCAAGGGGTTAGTTACGATGGCTCAGGGACCGATTAACCTCTCCCTCTTTGGATTGAAAGTAGCAGGGGCGCCCCAAACCGAGTTTTTGCCTTTTTTTTTTTTTTTTTGTTTCACTTAAAAATTGTTCAGAAACGCATTTTACTGTAAAAGTTAACGGTAAAAAACAACAACGGCGATTATAGACCGTTCAACGATCATTTTCAAATGAAAGGATCATGCGCTTATACATATCTTTCAAATGCGCATGCGTTCTGTACGTAGTATGGTCTGATTAGTAATGTGCTTACCACATGTTGAAATGCAAGAAAAAAATTCCAAACTATAGACCATCCGTTTTAACATGTGTTCTAACACAGGAGCTGCGAGTAGTCAAGGGGTTAGTTACGATGGCTCAGGGACCGATTAACCTCTCCCTCTTTGGATTGAAAGTAGCAGGGGCGCCCCAAACCGAGTTTTTGCCTTTTTTTTTTTTTTTTTGTTTCACTTAAAAATTGTTCAGAAACGCATTTTACTGTAAAAGTTAACGGTAAAAAACAACAACGGCGATTATAGACCGTTCAACGATCATTTTCAAATGAAAGGATCATGCGCTTATACATATCTTTCAAATGCGCATGCGTTCTGTACGTAGTATGGTCTGATTAGTAATGTGCTTACCACATGTTGAAATGCAAGAAAAAAATTCCAAACTATAGACCATCCGTTTTAACATGTGTTCTAACACAGGAGCTGCGAGTAGTCAAGGGGTTAGTTACGATGGCTCAGGGACCGATTAACCTCTCCCTCTTTGGATTGAAAGTAGCAGGGGCGCCCCAAACCGAGTTTTTGCCTTTTTTTTTTTTTTTTTGTTTCACTTAAAAATTGTTCAGAAACGCATTTTACTGTAAAAGTTAACGGTAAAAAACAACAACGGCGATTATAGACCGTTCAACGATCATTTTCAAATGAAAGGATCATGCGCTTATACATATCTTTCAAATGCGCATGCGTTCTGTACGTAGTATGGTCTGATTAGTAATGTGCTTACCACATGTTGAAATGCAAGAAAAAAATTCCAAACTATAGACCATCCGTTTTAACATGTGTTCTAACACAGGAGCTGCGAGTAGTCAAGGGGTTAGTTACGATGGCTCAGGGACCGATTAACCTCTCCCTCTTTGGATTGAAAGTAGCAGGGGCGCCCCAAACCGAGTTTTTGCCTTTTTTTTTTTTTTTTTGTTTCACTTAAAAATTGTTCAGAAACGCATTTTACTGTAAAAGTTAACGGTAAAAAACAACAACGGCGATTATAGACCGTTCAACGATCATTTTCAAATGAAAGGATCATGCGCTTATACATATCTTTCAAATGCGCATGCGTTCTGTACGTAGTATGGTCTGATTAGTAATGTGCTTACCACATGTTGAAATGCAAGAAAAAAATTCCAAACTATAGACCATCCGTTTTAACATGTGTTCTAACACAGGAGCTGCGAGTAGTCAAGGGGTTAGTTACGATGGCTCAGGGACCGATTAACCTCTCCCTCTTTGGATTGAAAGTAGCAGGGGCGCCCCAAACCGAGTTTTTGCCTTTTTTTTTTTTTTTTTGTTTCACTTAAAAATTGTTCAGAAACGCATTTTACTGTAAAAGTTAACGGTAAAAAACAACAACGGCGATTATAGACCGTTCAACGATCATTTTCAAATGAAAGGATCATGCGCTTATACATATCTTTCAAATGCGCATGCGTTCTGTACGTAGTATGGTCTGATTAGTAATGTGCTTACCACATGTTGAAATGCAAGAAAAAAATTCCAAACTATAGACCATCCGTTTTAACATGTGTTCTAACACAGGAGCTGCGAGTAGTCAAGGGGTTAGTTACGATGGCTCAGGGACCGATTAACCTCTCCCTCTTTGGATTGAAAGTAGCAGGGGCGCCCCAAACCGAGTTTTTGCCTTTTTTTTTTTTTTTTTGTTTCACTTAAAAATTGTTCAGAAACGCATTTTACTGTAAAAGTTAACGGTAAAAAACAACAACGGCGATTATAGACCGTTCAACGATCATTTTCAAATGAAAGGATCATGCGCTTATACATATCTTTCAAATGCGCATGCGTTCTGTACGTAGTATGGTCTGATTAGTAATGTGCTTACCACATGTTGAAATGCAAGAAAAAAATTCCAAACTATAGACCATCCGTTTTAACATGTGTTCTAACACAGGAGCTGCGAGTAGTCAAGGGGTTAGTTACGATGGCTCAGGGACCGATTAACCTCTCCCTCTTTGGATTGAAAGTAGCAGGGGCGCCCCAAACCGAGTTTTTGCCTTTTTTTTTTTTTTTTTGTTTCACTTAAAAATTGTTCAGAAACGCATTTTACTGTAAAAGTTAACGGTAAAAAACAACAACGGCGATTATAGACCGTTCAACGATCATTTTCAAATGAAAGGATCATGCGCTTATACATATCTTTCAAATGCGCATGCGTTCTGTACGTAGTATGGTCTGATTAGTAATGTGCTTACCACATGTTGAAATGCAAGAAAAAAATTCCAAACTATAGACCATCCGTTTTAACATGTGTTCTAACACAGGAGCTGCGAGTAGTCAAGGGGTTAGTTACGATGGCTCAGGGACCGATTAACCTCTCCCTCTTTGGATTGAAAGTAGCAGGGGCGCCCCAAACCGAGTTTTTGCCTTTTTTTTTTTTTTTTTTGTTTCACTTAAAAATTGTTCAGAAACGCATTTTACTGTAAAAGTTAACGGTAAAAAACAACAACGGCGATTATAGACCGTTCAACGATCATTTTCAAATGAAAGGATCATGCGCTTATACATATCTTTCAAATGCGCATGCGTTCTGTACGTAGTATGGTCTGATTAGTAATGTGCTTACCACATGTTGAAATGCAAGAAAAAAATTCCAAACTATAGACCATCCGTTTTAACATGTGTTCTAACACAGGAGCTGCGAGTAGTCAAGGGGTTAGTTACGATGGCTCAGGGACCGATTAACCTCTCCCTCTTTGGATTGAAAGTAGCAGGGGCGCCCCAAACCGAGTTTTTGCCTTTTTTTTTTTTTTTTTGTTTCACTTAAAAATTGTTCAGAAACGCATTTTACTGTAAAAGTTAACGGTAAAAAACAACAACGGCGATTATAGACCGTTCAACGATCATTTTCAAATGAAAGGATCATGCGCTTATACATATCTTTCAAATGCGCATGCGTTCTGTACGTAGTATGGTCTGATTAGTAATGTGCTTACCACATGTTGAAATGCAAGAAAAAAATTCCAAACTATAGACCATCCGTTTTAACATGTGTTCTAACACAGGAGCTGCGAGTAGTCAAGGGGTTAGTTACGATGGCTCAGGGACCGATTAACCTCTCCCTCTTTGGATTGAAAGTAGCAGGGGCGCCCCAAACCGAGTTTTTGCCTTTTTTTTTTTTTTTTTTGTTTCACTTAAAAATTGTTCAGAAACGCATTTTACTGTAAAAGTTAACGGTAAAAAACAACAACGGCGATTATAGACCGTTCAACGATCATTTTCAAATGAAAGGATCATGCGCTTATACATATCTTTCAAATGCGCATGCGTTCTGTACGTAGTATGGTCTGATTAGTAATGTGCTTACCACATGTTGAAATGCAAGAAAAAAATTCCAAACTATAGACCATCCGTTTTAACATGTGTTCTAACACAGGAGCTGCGAGTAGTCAAGGGGTTAGTTACGATGGCTCAGGGACCGATTAACCTCTCCCTCTTTGGATTGAAAGTAGCAGGGGCGCCCCAAACCGAGTTTTTGCCTTTTTTTTTTTTTTTTTTGTTTCACTTAAAAATTGTTCAGAAACGCATTTTACTGTAAAAGTTAACGGTAAAAAACAACAACGGCGATTATAGACCGTTCAACGATCATTTTCAAATGAAAGGATCATGCGCTTATACATATCTTTCAAATGCGCATGCGTTCTGTACGTAGTATGGTCTGATTAGTAATGTGCTTACCACATGTTGAAATGCAAGAAAAAAATTCCAAACTATAGACCATCCGTTTTAACATGTGTTCTAACACAGGAGCTGCGAGTAGTCAAGGGGTTAGTTACGATGGCTCAGGGACCGATTAACCTCTCCCTCTTTGGATTGAAAGTAGCAGGGGCGCCCCAAACCGAGTTTTTGCCTTTTTTTTTTTTTTTTTGTTTCACTTAAAAATTGTTCAGAAACGCATTTTACTGTAAAAGTTAACGGTAAAAAACAACAACGGCGATTATAGACCGTTCAACGATCATTTTCAAATGAAAGGATCATGCGCTTATACATATCTTTCAAATGCGCATGCGTTCTGTACGTAGTATGGTCTGATTAGTAATGTGCTTACCACATGTTGAAATGCAAGAAAAAAATTCCAAACTATAGACCATCCGTTTTAACATGTGTTCTAACACAGGAGCTGCGAGTAGTCAAGGGGTTAGTTACGATGGCTCAGGGACCGATTAACCTCTCCCTCTTTGGATTGAAAGTAGCAGGGGCGCCCCAAACCGAGTTTTTGCCTTTTTTTTTTTTTTTTTGTTTCACTTAAAAATTGTTCAGAAACGCATTTTACTGTAAAAGTTAACGGTAAAAAACAACAACGGCGATTATAGACCGTTCAACGATCATTTTCAAATGAAAGGATCATGCGCTTATACATATCTTTCAAATGCGCATGCGTTCTGTACGTAGTATGGTCTGATTAGTAATGTGCTTACCACATGTTGAAATGCAAGAAAAAAATTCCAAACTATAGACCATCCGTTTTAACATGTGTTCTAACACAGGAGCTGCGAGTAGTCAAGGGGTTAGTTACGATGGCTCAGGGACCGATTAACCTCTCCCTCTTTGGATTGAAAGTAGCAGGGGCGCCCCAAACCGAGTTTTTGCCTTTTTTTTTTTTTTTTTGTTTCACTTAAAAATTGTTCAGAAACGCATTTTACTGTAAAAGTTAACGGTAAAAAACAACAACGGCGATTATAGACCGTTCAACGATCATTTTCAAATGAAAGGATCATGCGCTTATACATATCTTTCAAATGCGCATGCGTTCTGTACGTAGTATGGTCTGATTAGTAATGTGCTTACCACATGTTGAAATGCAAGAAAAAAATTCCAAACTATAGACCATCCGTTTTAACATGTGTTCTAACACAGGAGCTGCGAGTAGTCAAGGGGTTAGTTACGATGGCTCAGGGACCGATTAACCTCTCCCTCTTTGGATTGAAAGTAGCAGGGGCGCCCCAAACCGAGTTTTTGCCTTTTTTTTTTTTTTTTTGTTTCACTTAAAAATTGTTCAGAAACGCATTTTACTGTAAAAGTTAACGGTAAAAAACAACAACGGCGATTATAGACCGTTCAACGATCATTTTCAAATGAAAGGATCATGCGCTTATACATATCTTTCAAATGCGCATGCGTTCTGTACGTAGTATGGTCTGATTAGTAATGTGCTTACCACATGTTGAAATGCAAGAAAAAAATTCCAAACTATAGACCATCCGTTTTAACATGTGTTCTAACACAGGAGCTGCGAGTAGTCAAGGGGTTAGTTACGATGGCTCAGGGACCGATTAACCTCTCCCTCTTTGGATTGAAAGTAGCAGGGGCGCCCCAAACCGAGTTTTTGCCTTTTTTTTTTTTTTTTTGTTTCACTTAAAAATTGTTCAGAAACGCATTTTACTGTAAAAGTTAACGGTAAAAAACAACAACGGCGATTATAGACCGTTCAACGATCATTTTCAAATGAAAGGATCATGCGCTTATACATATCTTTCAAATGCGCATGCGTTCTGTACGTAGTATGGTCTGATTAGTAATGTGCTTACCACATGTTGAAATGCAAGAAAAAAATTCCAAACTATAGACCATCCGTTTTAACATGTGTTCTAACACAGGAGCTGCGAGTAGTCAAGGGGTTAGTTACGATGGCTCAGGGACCGATTAACCTCTCCCTCTTTGGATTGAAAGTAGCAGGGGCGCCCCAAACCGAGTTTTTGCCTTTTTTTTTTTTTTTTTGTTTCACTTAAAAATTGTTCAGAAACGCATTTTACTGTAAAAGTTAACGGTAAAAAACAACAACGGCGATTATAGACCGTTCAACGATCATTTTCAAATGAAAGGATCATGCGCTTATACATATCTTTCAAATGCGCATGCGTTCTGTACGTAGTATGGTCTGATTAGTAATGTGCTTACCACATGTTGAAATGCAAGAAAAAAATTCCAAACTATAGACCATCCGTTTTAACATGTGTTCTAACACAGGAGCTGCGAGTAGTCAAGGGGTTAGTTACGATGGCTCAGGGACCGATTAACCTCTCCCTCTTTGGATTGAAAGTAGCAGGGGCGCCCCAAACCGAGTTTTTGCCTTTTTTTTTTTTTTTTTGTTTCACTTAAAAATTGTTCAGAAACGCATTTTACTGTAAAAGTTAACGGTAAAAAACAACAACGGCGATTATAGACCGTTCAACGATCATTTTCAAATGAAAGGATCATGCGCTTATACATATCTTTCAAATGCGCATGCGTTCTGTACGTAGTATGGTCTGATTAGTAATGTGCTTACCACATGTTGAAATGCAAGAAAAAAATTCCAAACTATAGACCATCCGTTTTAACATGTGTTCTAACACAGGAGCTGCGAGTAGTCAAGGGGTTAGTTACGATGGCTCAGGGACCGATTAACCTCTCCCTCTTTGGATTGAAAGTAGCAGGGGCGCCCCAAACCGAGTTTTTGCCTTTTTTTTTTTTTTTTTGTTTCACTTAAAAATTGTTCAGAAACGCATTTTACTGTAAAAGTTAACGGTAAAAAACAACAACGGCGATTATAGACCGTTCAACGATCATTTTCAAATGAAAGGATCATGCGCTTATACATATCTTTCAAATGCGCATGCGTTCTGTACGTAGTATGGTCTGATTAGTAATGTGCTTACCACATGTTGAAATGCAAGAAAAAAATTCCAAACTATAGACCATCCGTTTTAACATGTGTTCTAACACAGGAGCTGCGAGTAGTCAAGGGGTTAGTTACGATGGCTCAGGGACCGATTAACCTCTCCCTCTTTGGATTGAAAGTAGCAGGGGCGCCCCAAACCGAGTTTTTGCCTTTTTTTTTTTTTTTTTGTTTCACTTAAAAATTGTTCAGAAACGCATTTTACTGTAAAAGTTAACGGTAAAAAACAACAACGGCGATTATAGACCGTTCAACGATCATTTTCAAATGAAAGGATCATGCGCTTATACATATCTTTCAAATGCGCATGCGTTCTGTACGTAGTATGGTCTGATTAGTAATGTGCTTACCACATGTTGAAATGCAAGAAAAAAATTCCAAACTATAGACCATCCGTTTTAACATGTGTTCTAACACAGGAGCTGCGAGTAGTCAAGGGGTTAGTTACGATGGCTCAGGGACCGATTAACCTCTCCCTCTTTGGATTGAAAGTAGCAGGGGCGCCCCAAACCGAGTTTTTGCCTTTTTTTTTTTTTTTTTGTTTCACTTAAAAATTGTTCAGAAACGCATTTTACTGTAAAAGTTAACGGTAAAAAACAACAACGGCGATTATAGACCGTTCAACGATCATTTTCAAATGAAAGGATCATGCGCTTATACATATCTTTCAAATGCGCATGCGTTCTGTACGTAGTATGGTCTGATTAGTAATGTGCTTACCACATGTTGAAATGCAAGAAAAAAATTCCAAACTATAGACCATCCGTTTTAACATGTGTTCTAACACAGGAGCTGCGAGTAGTCAAGGGGTTAGTTACGATGGCTCAGGGACCGATTAACCTCTCCCTCTTTGGATTGAAAGTAGCAGGGGCGCCCCAAACCGAGTTTTTGCCTTTTTTTTTTTTTTTTTGTTTCACTTAAAAATTGTTCAGAAACGCATTTTACTGTAAAAGTTAACGGTAAAAAACAACAACGGCGATTATAGACCGTTCAACGATCATTTTCAAATGAAAGGATCATGCGCTTATACATATCTTTCAAATGCGCATGCGTTCTGTACGTAGTATGGTCTGATTAGTAATGTGCTTACCACATGTTGAAATGCAAGAAAAAAATTCCAAACTATAGACCATCCGTTTTAACATGTGTTCTAACACAGGAGCTGCGAGTAGTCAAGGGGTTAGTTACGATGGCTCAGGGACCGATTAACCTCTCCCTCTTTGGATTGAAAGTAGCAGGGGCGCCCCAAACCGAGTTTTTGCCTTTTTTTTTTTTTTTTTGTTTCACTTAAAAATTGTTCAGAAACGCATTTTACTGTAAAAGTTAACGGTAAAAAACAACAACGGCGATTATAGACCGTTCAACGATCATTTTCAAATGAAAGGATCATGCGCTTATACATATCTTTCAAATGCGCATGCGTTCTGTACGTAGTATGGTCTGATTAGTAATGTGCTTACCACATGTTGAAATGCAAGAAAAAAATTCCAAACTATAGACCATCCGTTTTAACATGTGTTCTAACACAGGAGCTGCGAGTAGTCAAGGGGTTAGTTACGATGGCTCAGGGACCGATTAACCTCTCCCTCTTTGGATTGAAAGTAGCAGGGGCGCCCCAAACCGAGTTTTTGCCTTTTTTTTTTTTTTTTTGTTTCACTTAAAAATTGTTCAGAAACGCATTTTACTGTAAAAGTTAACGGTAAAAAACAACAACGGCGATTATAGACCGTTCAACGATCATTTTCAAATGAAAGGATCATGCGCTTATACATATCTTTCAAATGCGCATGCGTTCTGTACGTAGTATGGTCTGATTAGTAATGTGCTTACCACATGTTGAAATGCAAGAAAAAAATTCCAAACTATAGACCATCCGTTTTAACATGTGTTCTAACACAGGAGCTGCGAGTAGTCAAGGGGTTAGTTACGATGGCTCAGGGACCGATTAACCTCTCCCTCTTTGGATTGAAAGTAGCAGGGGCGCCCCAAACCGAGTTTTTGCCTTTTTTTTTTTTTTTTTGTTTCACTTAAAAATTGTTCAGAAACGCATTTTACTGTAAAAGTTAACGGTAAAAAACAACAACGGCGATTATAGACCGTTCAACGATCATTTTCAAATGAAAGGATCATGCGCTTATACATATCTTTCAAATGCGCATGCGTTCTGTACGTAGTATGGTCTGATTAGTAATGTGCTTACCACATGTTGAAATGCAAGAAAAAAATTCCAAACTATAGACCATCCGTTTTAACATGTGTTCTAACACAGGAGCTGCGAGTAGTCAAGGGGTTAGTTACGATGGCTCAGGGACCGATTAACCTCTCCCTCTTTGGATTGAAAGTAGCAGGGGCGCCCCAAACCGAGTTTTTGCCTTTTTTTTTTTTTTTTTGTTTCACTTAAAAATTGTTCAGAAACGCATTTTACTGTAAAAGTTAACGGTAAAAAACAACAACGGCGATTATAGACCGTTCAACGATCATTTTCAAATGAAAGGATCATGCGCTTATACATATCTTTCAAATGCGCATGCGTTCTGTACGTAGTATGGTCTGATTAGTAATGTGCTTACCACATGTTGAAATGCAAGAAAAAAATTCCAAACTATAGACCATCCGTTTTAACATGTGTTCTAACACAGGAGCTGCGAGTAGTCAAGGGGTTAGTTACGATGGCTCAGGGACCGATTAACCTCTCCCTCTTTGGATTGAAAGTAGCAGGGGCGCCCCAAACCGAGTTTTTGCCTTTTTTTTTTTTTTTTTGTTTCACTTAAAAATTGTTCAGAAACGCATTTTACTGTAAAAGTTAACGGTAAAAAACAACAACGGCGATTATAGACCGTTCAACGATCATTTTCAAATGAAAGGATCATGCGCTTATACATATCTTTCAAATGCGCATGCGTTCTGTACGTAGTATGGTCTGATTAGTAATGTGCTTACCACATGTTGAAATGCAAGAAAAAAATTCCAAACTATAGACCATCCGTTTTAACATGTGTTCTAACACAGGAGCTGCGAGTAGTCAAGGGGTTAGTTACGATGGCTCAGGGACCGATTAACCTCTCCCTCTTTGGATTGAAAGTAGCAGGGGCGCCCCAAACCGAGTTTTTGCCTTTTTTTTTTTTTTTTTGTTTCACTTAAAAATTGTTCAGAAACGCATTTTACTGTAAAAGTTAACGGTAAAAAACAACAACGGCGATTATAGACCGTTCAACGATCATTTTCAAATGAAAGGATCATGCGCTTATACATATCTTTCAAATGCGCATGCGTTCTGTACGTAGTATGGTCTGATTAGTAATGTGCTTACCACATGTTGAAATGCAAGAAAAAAATTCCAAACTATAGACCATCCGTTTTAACATGTGTTCTAACACAGGAGCTGCGAGTAGTCAAGGGGTTAGTTACGATGGCTCAGGGACCGATTAACCTCTCCCTCTTTGGATTGAAAGTAGCAGGGGCGCCCCAAACCGAGTTTTTGCCTTTTTTTTTTTTTTTTTGTTTCACTTAAAAATTGTTCAGAAACGCATTTTACTGTAAAAGTTAACGGTAAAAAACAACAACGGCGATTATAGACCGTTCAACGATCATTTTCAAATGAAAGGATCATGCGCTTATACATATCTTTCAAATGCGCATGCGTTCTGTACGTAGTATGGTCTGATTAGTAATGTGCTTACCACATGTTGAAATGCAAGAAAAAAATTCCAAACTATAGACCATCCGTTTTAACATGTGTTCTAACACAGGAGCTGCGAGTAGTCAAGGGGTTAGTTACGATGGCTCAGGGACCGATTAACCTCTCCCTCTTTGGATTGAAAGTAGCAGGGGCGCCCCAAACCGAGTTTTTGCCTTTTTTTTTTTTTTTTTGTTTCACTTAAAAATTGTTCAGAAACGCATTTTACTGTAAAAGTTAACGGTAAAAAACAACAACGGCGATTATAGACCGTTCAACGATCATTTTCAAATGAAAGGATCATGCGCTTATACATATCTTTCAAATGCGCATGCGTTCTGTACGTAGTATGGTCTGATTAGTAATGTGCTTACCACATGTTGAAATGCAAGAAAAAAATTCCAAACTATAGACCATCCGTTTTAACATGTGTTCTAACACAGGAGCTGCGAGTAGTCAAGGGGTTAGTTACGATGGCTCAGGGACCGATTAACCTCTCCCTCTTTGGATTGAAAGTAGCAGGGGCGCCCCAAACCGAGTTTTTGCCTTTTTTTTTTTTTTTTTGTTTCACTTAAAAATTGTTCAGAAACGCATTTTACTGTAAAAGTTAACGGTAAAAAACAACAACGGCGATTATAGACCGTTCAACGATCATTTTCAAATGAAAGGATCATGCGCTTATACATATCTTTCAAATGCGCATGCGTTCTGTACGTAGTATGGTCTGATTAGTAATGTGCTTACCACATGTTGAAATGCAAGAAAAAAATTCCAAACTATAGACCATCCGTTTTAACATGTGTTCTAACACAGGAGCTGCGAGTAGTCAAGGGGTTAGTTACGATGGCTCAGGGACCGATTAACCTCTCCCTCTTTGGATTGAAAGTAGCAGGGGCGCCCCAAACCGAGTTTTTGCCTTTTTTTTTTTTTTTTTGTTTCACTTAAAAATTGTTCAGAAACGCATTTTACTGTAAAAGTTAACGGTAAAAAACAACAACGGCGATTATAGACCGTTCAACGATCATTTTCAAATGAAAGGATCATGCGCTTATACATATCTTTCAAATGCGCATGCGTTCTGTACGTAGTATGGTCTGATTAGTAATGTGCTTACCACATGTTGAAATGCAAGAAAAAAATTCCAAACTATAGACCATCCGTTTTAACATGTGTTCTAACACAGGAGCTGCGAGTAGTCAAGGGGTTAGTTACGATGGCTCAGGGACCGATTAACCTCTCCCTCTTTGGATTGAAAGTAGCAGGGGCGCCCCAAACCGAGTTTTTGCCTTTTTTTTTTTTTTTTTGTTTCACTTAAAAATTGTTCAGAAACGCATTTTACTGTAAAAGTTAACGGTAAAAAACAACAACGGCGATTATAGACCGTTCAACGATCATTTTCAAATGAAAGGATCATGCGCTTATACATATCTTTCAAATGCGCATGCGTTCTGTACGTAGTATGGTCTGATTAGTAATGTGCTTACCACATGTTGAAATGCAAGAAAAAAATTCCAAACTATAGACCATCCGTTTTAACATGTGTTCTAACACAGGAGCTGCGAGTAGTCAAGGGGTTAGTTACGATGGCTCAGGGACCGATTAACCTCTCCCTCTTTGGATTGAAAGTAGCAGGGGCGCCCCAAACCGAGTTTTTGCCTTTTTTTTTTTTTTTTTGTTTCACTTAAAAATTGTTCAGAAACGCATTTTACTGTAAAAGTTAACGGTAAAAAACAACAACGGCGATTATAGACCGTTCAACGATCATTTTCAAATGAAAGGATCATGCGCTTATACATATCTTTCAAATGCGCATGCGTTCTGTACGTAGTATGGTCTGATTAGTAATGTGCTTACCACATGTTGAAATGCAAGAAAAAAATTCCAAACTATAGACCATCCGTTTTAACATGTGTTCTAACACAGGAGCTGCGAGTAGTCAAGGGGTTAGTTACGATGGCTCAGGGACCGATTAACCTCTCCCTCTTTGGATTGAAAGTAGCAGGGGCGCCCCAAACCGAGTTTTTGCCTTTTTTTTTTTTTTTTTTTTCACTTAAAAATTGTTCAGAAACGCATTTTACTGTAAAAGTTAACGGTAAAAAACAACAACGGCGATTATAGACCGTTCAACGATCATTTTCAAATGAAAGGATCATGCGCTTATACATATCTTTCAAATGCGCATGCGTTCTGTACGTAGTATGGTCTGATTAGTAATGTGCTTACCACATGTTGAAATGCAAGAAAAAAATTCCAAACTATAGACCATCCGTTTTAACATGTGTTCTAACACAGGAGCTGCGAGTAGTCAAGGGGTTAGTTACGATGGCTCAGGGACCGATTAACCTCTCCCTCTTTGGATTGAAAGTAGCAGGGGCGCCCCAAACCGAGTTTTTGCCTTTTTTTTTTTTTTTTTGTTTCACTTAAAAATTGTTCAGAAACGCATTTTACTGTAAAAGTTAACGGTAAAAAACAACAACGGCGATTATAGACCGTTCAACGATCATTTTCAAATGAAAGGATCATGCGCTTATACATATCTTTCAAATGCGCATGCGTTCTGTACGTAGTATGGTCTGATTAGTAATGTGCTTACCACATGTTGAAATGCAAGAAAAAAATTCCAAACTATAGACCATCCGTTTTAACATGTGTTCTAACACAGGAGCTGCGAGTAGTCAAGGGGTTAGTTACGATGGCTCAGGGACCGATTAACCTCTCCCTCTTTGGATTGAAAGTAGCAGGGGCGCCCCAAACCGAGTTTTTGCCTTTTTTTTTTTTTTTTTGTTTCACTTAAAAATTGTTCAGAAACGCATTTTACTGTAAAAGTTAACGGTAAAAAACAACAACGGCGATTATAGACCGTTCAACGATCATTTTCAAATGAAAGGATCATGCGCTTATACATATCTTTCAAATGCGCATGCGTTCTGTACGTAGTATGGTCTGATTAGTAATGTGCTTACCACATGTTGAAATGCAAGAAAAAAATTCCAAACTATAGACCATCCGTTTTAACATGTGTTCTAACACAGGAGCTGCGAGTAGTCAAGGGGTTAGTTACGATGGCTCAGGGACCGATTAACCTCTCCCTCTTTGGATTGAAAGTAGCAGGGGCGCCCCAAACCGAGTTTTTGCCTTTTTTTTTTTTTTTTTGTTTCACTTAAAAATTGTTCAGAAACGCATTTTACTGTAAAAGTTAACGGTAAAAAACAACAACGGCGATTATAGACCGTTCAACGATCATTTTCAAATGAAAGGATCATGCGCTTATACATATCTTTCAAATGCGCATGCGTTCTGTACGTAGTATGGTCTGATTAGTAATGTGCTTACCACATGTTGAAATGCAAGAAAAAAATTCCAAACTATAGACCATCCGTTTTAACATGTGTTCTAACACAGGAGCTGCGAGTAGTCAAGGGGTTAGTTACGATGGCTCAGGGACCGATTAACCTCTCCCTCTTTGGATTGAAAGTAGCAGGGGCGCCCCAAACCGAGTTTTTGCCTTTTTTTTTTTTTTTTTGTTTCACTTAAAAATTGTTCAGAAACGCATTTTACTGTAAAAGTTAACGGTAAAAAACAACAACGGCGATTATAGACCGTTCAACGATCATTTTCAAATGAAAGGATCATGCGCTTATACATATCTTTCAAATGCGCATGCGTTCTGTACGTAGTATGGTCTGATTAGTAATGTGCTTACCACATGTTGAAATGCAAGAAAAAAATTCCAAACTATAGACCATCCGTTTTAACATGTGTTCTAACACAGGAGCTGCGAGTAGTCAAGGGGTTAGTTACGATGGCTCAGGGACCGATTAACCTCTCCCTCTTTGGATTGAAAGTAGCAGGGGCGCCCCAAACCGAGTTTTTGCCTTTTTTTTTTTTTTTTTTTTCACTTAAAAATTGTTCAGAAACGCATTTTACTGTAAAAGTTAACGGTAAAAAACAACAACGGCGATTATAGACCGTTCAACGATCATTTTCAAATGAAAGGATCATGCGCTTATACATATCTTTCAAATGCGCATGCGTTCTGTACGTAGTATGGTCTGATTAGTAATGTGCTTACCACATGTTGAAATGCAAGAAAAAAATTCCAAACTATAGACCATCCGTTTTAACATGTGTTCTAACACAGGAGCTGCGAGTAGTCAAGGGGTTAGTTACGATGGCTCAGGGACCGATTAACCTCTCCCTCTTTGGATTGAAAGTAGCAGGGGCGCCCCAAACCGAGTTTTTGCCTTTTTTTTTTTTTTTTTGTTTCACTTAAAAATTGTTCAGAAACGCATTTTACTGTAAAAGTTAACGGTAAAAAACAACAACGGCGATTATAGACCGTTCAACGATCATTTTCAAATGAAAGGATCATGCGCTTATACATATCTTTCAAATGCGCATGCGTTCTGTACGTAGTATGGTCTGATTAGTAATGTGCTTACCACATGTTGAAATGCAAGAAAAAAATTCCAAACTATAGACCATCCGTTTTAACATGTGTTCTAACACAGGAGCTGCGAGTAGTCAAGGGGTTAGTTACGATGGCTCAGGGACCGATTAACCTCTCCCTCTTTGGATTGAAAGTAGCAGGGGCGCCCCAAACCGAGTTTTTGCCTTTTTTTTTTTTTTTTTGTTTCACTTAAAAATTGTTCAGAAACGCATTTTACTGTAAAAGTTAACGGTAAAAAACAACAACGGCGATTATAGACCGTTCAACGATCATTTTCAAATGAAAGGATCATGCGCTTATACATATCTTTCAAATGCGCATGCGTTCTGTACGTAGTATGGTCTGATTAGTAATGTGCTTACCACATGTTGAAATGCAAGAAAAAAATTCCAAACTATAGACCATCCGTTTTAACATGTGTTCTAACACAGGAGCTGCGAGTAGTCAAGGGGTTAGTTACGATGGCTCAGGGACCGATTAACCTCTCCCTCTTTGGATTGAAAGTAGCAGGGGCGCCCCAAACCGAGTTTTTGCCTTTTTTTTTTTTTTTTTGTTTCACTTAAAAATTGTTCAGAAACGCATTTTACTGTAAAAGTTAACGGTAAAAAACAACAACGGCGATTATAGACCGTTCAACGATCATTTTCAAATGAAAGGATCATGCGCTTATACATATCTTTCAAATGCGCATGCGTTCTGTACGTAGTATGGTCTGATTAGTAATGTGCTTACCACATGTTGAAATGCAAGAAAAAAATTCCAAACTATAGACCATCCGTTTTAACATGTGTTCTAACACAGGAGCTGCGAGTAGTCAAGGGGTTAGTTACGATGGCTCAGGGACCGATTAACCTCTCCCTCTTTGGATTGAAAGTAGCAGGGGCGCCCCAAACCGAGTTTTTGCCTTTTTTTTTTTTTTTTTGTTTCACTTAAAAATTGTTCAGAAACGCATTTTACTGTAAAAGTTAACGGTAAAAAACAACAACGGCGATTATAGACCGTTCAACGATCATTTTCAAATGAAAGGATCATGCGCTTATACATATCTTTCAAATGCGCATGCGTTCTGTACGTAGTATGGTCTGATTAGTAATGTGCTTACCACATGTTGAAATGCAAGAAAAAAATTCCAAACTATAGACCATCCGTTTTAACATGTGTTCTAACACAGGAGCTGCGAGTAGTCAAGGGGTTAGTTACGATGGCTCAGGGACCGATTAACCTCTCCCTCTTTGGATTGAAAGTAGCAGGGGCGCCCCAAACCGAGTTTTTGCCTTTTTTTTTTTTTTTTTGTTTCACTTAAAAATTGTTCAGAAACGCATTTTACTGTAAAAGTTAACGGTAAAAAACAACAACGGCGATTATAGACCGTTCAACGATCATTTTCAAATGAAAGGATCATGCGCTTATACATATCTTTCAAATGCGCATGCGTTCTGTACGTAGTATGGTCTGATTAGTAATGTGCTTACCACATGTTGAAATGCAAGAAAAAAATTCCAAACTATAGACCATCCGTTTTAACATGTGTTCTAACACAGGAGCTGCGAGTAGTCAAGGGGTTAGTTACGATGGCTCAGGGACCGATTAACCTCTCCCTCTTTGGATTGAAAGTAGCAGGGGCGCCCCAAACCGAGTTTTTGCCTTTTTTTTTTTTTTTTTGTTTCACTTAAAAATTGTTCAGAAACGCATTTTACTGTAAAAGTTAACGGTAAAAAACAACAACGGCGATTATAGACCGTTCAACGATCATTTTCAAATGAAAGGATCATGCGCTTATACATATCTTTCAAATGCGCATGCGTTCTGTACGTAGTATGGTCTGATTAGTAATGTGCTTACCACATGTTGAAATGCAAGAAAAAAATTCCAAACTATAGACCATCCGTTTTAACATGTGTTCTAACACAGGAGCTGCGAGTAGTCAAGGGGTTAGTTACGATGGCTCAGGGACCGATTAACCTCTCCCTCTTTGGATTGAAAGTAGCAGGGGCGCCCCAAACCGAGTTTTTGCCTTTTTTTTTTTTTTTTTGTTTCACTTAAAAATTGTTCAGAAACGCATTTTACTGTAAAAGTTAACGGTAAAAAACAACAACGGCGATTATAGACCGTTCAACGATCATTTTCAAATGAAAGGATCATGCGCTTATACATATCTTTCAAATGCGCATGCGTTCTGTACGTAGTATGGTCTGATTAGTAATGTGCTTACCACATGTTGAAATGCAAGAAAAAAATTCCAAACTATAGACCATCCGTTTTAACATGTGTTCTAACACAGGAGCTGCGAGTAGTCAAGGGGTTAGTTACGATGGCTCAGGGACCGATTAACCTCTCCCTCTTTGGATTGAAAGTAGCAGGGGCGCCCCAAACCGAGTTTTTGCCTTTTTTTTTTTTTTTTTGTTTCACTTAAAAATTGTTCAGAAACGCATTTTACTGTAAAAGTTAACGGTAAAAAACAACAACGGCGATTATAGACCGTTCAACGATCATTTTCAAATGAAAGGATCATGCGCTTATACATATCTTTCAAATGCGCATGCGTTCTGTACGTAGTATGGTCTGATTAGTAATGTGCTTACCACATGTTGAAATGCAAGAAAAAAATTCCAAACTATAGACCATCCGTTTTAACATGTGTTCTAACACAGGAGCTGCGAGTAGTCAAGGGGTTAGTTACGATGGCTCAGGGACCGATTAACCTCTCCCTCTTTGGATTGAAAGTAGCAGGGGCGCCCCAAACCGAGTTTTTGCCTTTTTTTTTTTTTTTTTGTTTCACTTAAAAATTGTTCAGAAACGCATTTTACTGTAAAAGTTAACGGTAAAAAACAACAACGGCGATTATAGACCGTTCAACGATCATTTTCAAATGAAAGGATCATGCGCTTATACATATCTTTCAAATGCGCATGCGTTCTGTACGTAGTATGGTCTGATTAGTAATGTGCTTACCACATGTTGAAATGCAAGAAAAAAATTCCAAACTATAGACCATCCGTTTTAACATGTGTTCTAACACAGGAGCTGCGAGTAGTCAAGGGGTTAGTTACGATGGCTCAGGGACCGATTAACCTCTCCCTCTTTGGATTGAAAGTAGCAGGGGCGCCCCAAACCGAGTTTTTGCCTTTTTTTTTTTTTTTTTGTTTCACTTAAAAATTGTTCAGAAACGCATTTTACTGTAAAAGTTAACGGTAAAAAACAACAACGGCGATTATAGACCGTTCAACGATCATTTTCAAATGAAAGGATCATGCGCTTATACATATCTTTCAAATGCGCATGCGTTCTGTACGTAGTATGGTCTGATTAGTAATGTGCTTACCACATGTTGAAATGCAAGAAAAAAATTCCAAACTATAGACCATCCGTTTTAACATGTGTTCTAACACAGGAGCTGCGAGTAGTCAAGGGGTTAGTTACGATGGCTCAGGGACCGATTAACCTCTCCCTCTTTGGATTGAAAGTAGCAGGGGCGCCCCAAACCGAGTTTTTGCCTTTTTTTTTTTTTTTTTGTTTCACTTAAAAATTGTTCAGAAACGCATTTTACTGTAAAAGTTAACGGTAAAAAACAACAACGGCGATTATAGACCGTTCAACGATCATTTTCAAATGAAAGGATCATGCGCTTATACATATCTTTCAAATGCGCATGCGTTCTGTACGTAGTATGGTCTGATTAGTAATGTGCTTACCACATGTTGAAATGCAAGAAAAAAATTCCAAACTATAGACCATCCGTTTTAACATGTGTTCTAACACAGGAGCTGCGAGTAGTCAAGGGGTTAGTTACGATGGCTCAGGGACCGATTAACCTCTCCCTCTTTGGATTGAAAGTAGCAGGGGCGCCCCAAACCGAGTTTTTGCCTTTTTTTTTTTTTTTTTGTTTCACTTAAAAATTGTTCAGAAACGCATTTTACTGTAAAAGTTAACGGTAAAAAACAACAACGGCGATTATAGACCGTTCAACGATCATTTTCAAATGAAAGGATCATGCGCTTATACATATCTTTCAAATGCGCATGCGTTCTGTACGTAGTATGGTCTGATTAGTAATGTGCTTACCACATGTTGAAATGCAAGAAAAAAATTCCAAACTATAGACCATCCGTTTTAACATGTGTTCTAACACAGGAGCTGCGAGTAGTCAAGGGGTTAGTTACGATGGCTCAGGGACCGATTAACCTCTCCCTCTTTGGATTGAAAGTAGCAGGGGCGCCCCAAACCGAGTTTTTGCCTTTTTTTTTTTTTTTTTGTTTCACTTAAAAATTGTTCAGAAACGCATTTTACTGTAAAAGTTAACGGTAAAAAACAACAACGGCGATTATAGACCGTTCAACGATCATTTTCAAATGAAAGGATCATGCGCTTATACATATCTTTCAAATGCGCATGCGTTCTGTACGTAGTATGGTCTGATTAGTAATGTGCTTACCACATGTTGAAATGCAAGAAAAAAATTCCAAACTATAGACCATCCGTTTTAACATGTGTTCTAACACAGGAGCTGCGAGTAGTCAAGGGGTTAGTTACGATGGCTCAGGGACCGATTAACCTCTCCCTCTTTGGATTGAAAGTAGCAGGGGCGCCCCAAACCGAGTTTTTGCCTTTTTTTTTTTTTTTTGTTTCACTTAAAAATTGTTCAGAAACGCATTTTACTGTAAAAGTTAACGGTAAAAAACAACAACGGCGATTATAGACCGTTCAACGATCATTTTCAAATGAAAGGATCATGCGCTTATACATATCTTTCAAATGCGCATGCGTTCTGTACGTAGTATGGTCTGATTAGTAATGTGCTTACCACATGTTGAAATGCAAGAAAAAAATTCCAAACTATAGACCATCCGTTTTAACATGTGTTCTAACACAGGAGCTGCGAGTAGTCAAGGGGTTAGTTACGATGGCTCAGGGACCGATTAACCTCTCCCTCTTTGGATTGAAAGTAGCAGGGGCGCCCCAAACCGAGTTTTTGCCTTTTTTTTTTTTTTTTGTTTCACTTAAAAATTGTTCAGAAACGCATTTTACTGTAAAAGTTAACGGTAAAAAACAACAACGGCGATTATAGACCGTTCAACGATCATTTTCAAATGAAAGGATCATGCGCTTATACATATCTTTCAAATGCGCATGCGTTCTGTACGTAGTATGGTCTGATTAGTAATGTGCTTACCACATGTTGAAATGCAAGAAAAAAATTCCAAACTATAGACCATCCGTTTTAACATGTGTTCTAACACAGGAGCTGCGAGTAGTCAAGGGGTTAGTTACGATGGCTCAGGGACCGATTAACCTCTCCCTCTTTGGATTGAAAGTAGCAGGGGCGCCCCAAACCGAGTTTTTGCCTTTTTTTTTTTTTTTTTGTTTCACTTAAAAATTGTTCAGAAACGCATTTTACTGTAAAAGTTAACGGTAAAAAACAACAACGGCGATTATAGACCGTTCAACGATCATTTTCAAATGAAAGGATCATGCGCTTATACATATCTTTCAAATGCGCATGCGTTCTGTACGTAGTATGGTCTGATTAGTAATGTGCTTACCACATGTTGAAATGCAAGAAAAAAATTCCAAACTATAGACCATCCGTTTTAACATGTGTTCTAACACAGGAGCTGCGAGTAGTCAAGGGGTTAGTTACGATGGCTCAGGGACCGATTAACCTCTCCCTCTTTGGATTGAAAGTAGCAGGGGCGCCCCAAACCGAGTTTTTGCCTTTTTTTTTTTTTTTTTGTTTCACTTAAAAATTGTTCAGAAACGCATTTTACTGTAAAAGTTAACGGTAAAAAACAACAACGGCGATTATAGACCGTTCAACGATCATTTTCAAATGAAAGGATCATGCGCTTATACATATCTTTCAAATGCGCATGCGTTCTGTACGTAGTATGGTCTGATTAGTAATGTGCTTACCACATGTTGAAATGCAAGAAAAAAATTCCAAACTATAGACCATCCGTTTTAACATGTGTTCTAACACAGGAGCTGCGAGTAGTCAAGGGGTTAGTTACGATGGCTCAGGGACCGATTAACCTCTCCCTCTTTGGATTGAAAGTAGCAGGGGCGCCCCAAACCGAGTTTTTGCCTTTTTTTTTTTTTTTTGTTTCACTTAAAAATTGTTCAGAAACGCATTTTACTGTAAAAGTTAACGGTAAAAAACAACAACGGCGATTATAGACCGTTCAACGATCATTTTCAAATGAAAGGATCATGCGCTTATACATATCTTTCAAATGCGCATGCGTTCTGTACGTAGTATGGTCTGATTAGTAATGTGCTTACCACATGTTGAAATGCAAGAAAAAAATTCCAAACTATAGACCATCCGTTTTAACATGTGTTCTAACACAGGAGCTGCGAGTAGTCAAGGGGTTAGTTACGATGGCTCAGGGACCGATTAACCTCTCCCTCTTTGGATTGAAAGTAGCAGGGGCGCCCCAAACCGAGTTTTTGCCTTTTTTTTTTTTTTTTGTTTCACTTAAAAATTGTTCAGAAACGCATTTTACTGTAAAAGTTAACGGTAAAAAACAACAACGGCGATTATAGACCGTTCAACGATCATTTTCAAATGAAAGGATCATGCGCTTATACATATCTTTCAAATGCGCATGCGTTCTGTACGTAGTATGGTCTGATTAGTAATGTGCTTACCACATGTTGAAATGCAAGAAAAAAATTCCAAACTATAGACCATCCGTTTTAACATGTGTTCTAACACAGGAGCTGCGAGTAGTCAAGGGGTTAGTTACGATGGCTCAGGGACCGATTAACCTCTCCCTCTTTGGATTGAAAGTAGCAGGGGCGCCCCAAACCGAGTTTTTGCCTTTTTTTTTTTTTTTTTGTTTCACTTAAAAATTGTTCAGAAACGCATTTTACTGTAAAAGTTAACGGTAAAAAACAACAACGGCGATTATAGACCGTTCAACGATCATTTTCAAATGAAAGGATCATGCGCTTATACATATCTTTCAAATGCGCATGCGTTCTGTACGTAGTATGGTCTGATTAGTAATGTGCTTACCACATGTTGAAATGCAAGAAAAAAATTCCAAACTATAGACCATCCGTTTTAACATGTGTTCTAACACAGGAGCTGCGAGTAGTCAAGGGGTTAGTTACGATGGCTCAGGGACCGATTAACCTCTCCCTCTTTGGATTGAAAGTAGCAGGGGCGCCCCAAACCGAGTTTTTGCCTTTTTTTTTTTTTTTTTGTTTCACTTAAAAATTGTTCAGAAACGCATTTTACTGTAAAAGTTAACGGTAAAAAACAACAACGGCGATTATAGACCGTTCAACGATCATTTTCAAATGAAAGGATCATGCGCTTATACATATCTTTCAAATGCGCATGCGTTCTGTACGTAGTATGGTCTGATTAGTAATGTGCTTACCACATGTTGAAATGCAAGAAAAAAATTCCAAACTATAGACCATCCGTTTTAACATGTGTTCTAACACAGGAGCTGCGAGTAGTCAAGGGGTTAGTTACGATGGCTCAGGGACCGATTAACCTCTCCCTCTTTGGATTGAAAGTAGCAGGGGCGCCCCAAACCGAGTTTTTGCCTTTTTTTTTTTTTTTTGTTTCACTTAAAAATTGTTCAGAAACGCATTTTACTGTAAAAGTTAACGGTAAAAAACAACAACGGCGATTATAGACCGTTCAACGATCATTTTCAAATGAAAGGATCATGCGCTTATACATATCTTTCAAATGCGCATGCGTTCTGTACGTAGTATGGTCTGATTAGTAATGTGCTTACCACATGTTGAAATGCAAGAAAAAAATTCCAAACTATAGACCATCCGTTTTAACATGTGTTCTAACACAGGAGCTGCGAGTAGTCAAGGGGTTAGTTACGATGGCTCAGGGACCGATTAACCTCTCCCTCTTTGGATTGAAAGTAGCAGGGGCGCCCCAAACCGAGTTTTTGCCTTTTTTTTTTTTTTTTTGTTTCACTTAAAAATTGTTCAGAAACGCATTTTACTGTAAAAGTTAACGGTAAAAAACAACAACGGCGATTATAGACCGTTCAACGATCATTTTCAAATGAAAGGATCATGCGCTTATACATATCTTTCAAATGCGCATGCGTTCTGTACGTAGTATGGTCTGATTAGTAATGTGCTTACCACATGTTGAAATGCAAGAAAAAAATTCCAAACTATAGACCATCCGTTTTAACATGTGTTCTAACACAGGAGCTGCGAGTAGTCAAGGGGTTAGTTACGATGGCTCAGGGACCGATTAACCTCTCCCTCTTTGGATTGAAAGTAGCAGGGGCGCCCCAAACCGAGTTTTTGCCTTTTTTTTTTTTTTTTGTTTCACTTAAAAATTGTTCAGAAACGCATTTTACTGTAAAAGTTAACGGTAAAAAACAACAACGGCGATTATAGACCGTTCAACGATCATTTTCAAATGAAAGGATCATGCGCTTATACATATCTTTCAAATGCGCATGCGTTCTGTACGTAGTATGGTCTGATTAGTAATGTGCTTACCACATGTTGAAATGCAAGAAAAAAATTCCAAACTATAGACCATCCGTTTTAACATGTGTTCTAACACAGGAGCTGCGAGTAGTCAAGGGGTTAGTTACGATGGCTCAGGGACCGATTAACCTCTCCCTCTTTGGATTGAAAGTAGCAGGGGCGCCCCAAACCGAGTTTTTGCCTTTTTTTTTTTTTTTTGTTTCACTTAAAAATTGTTCAGAAACGCATTTTACTGTAAAAGTTAACGGTAAAAAACAACAACGGCGATTATAGACCGTTCAACGATCATTTTCAAATGAAAGGATCATGCGCTTATACATATCTTTCAAATGCGCATGCGTTCTGTACGTAGTATGGTCTGATTAGTAATGTGCTTACCACATGTTGAAATGCAAGAAAAAAATTCCAAACTATAGACCATCCGTTTTAACATGTGTTCTAACACAGGAGCTGCGAGTAGTCAAGGGGTTAGTTACGATGGCTCAGGGACCGATTAACCTCTCCCTCTTTGGATTGAAAGTAGCAGGGGCGCCCCAAACCGAGTTTTTGCCTTTTTTTTTTTTTTTTGTTTCACTTAAAAATTGTTCAGAAACGCATTTTACTGTAAAAGTTAACGGTAAAAAACAACAACGGCGATTATAGACCGTTCAACGATCATTTTCAAATGAAAGGATCATGCGCTTATACATATCTTTCAAATGCGCATGCGTTCTGTACGTAGTATGGTCTGATTAGTAATGTGCTTACCACATGTTGAAATGCAAGAAAAAAATTCCAAACTATAGACCATCCGTTTTAACATGTGTTCTAACACAGGAGCTGCGAGTAGTCAAGGGGTTAGTTACGATGGCTCAGGGACCGATTAACCTCTCCCTCTTTGGATTGAAAGTAGCAGGGGCGCCCCAAACCGAGTTTTTGCCTTTTTTTTTTTTTTTTGTTTCACTTAAAAATTGTTCAGAAACGCATTTTACTGTAAAAGTTAACGGTAAAAAACAACAACGGCGATTATAGACCGTTCAACGATCATTTTCAAATGAAAGGATCATGCGCTTATACATATCTTTCAAATGCGCATGCGTTCTGTACGTAGTATGGTCTGATTAGTAATGTGCTTACCACATGTTGAAATGCAAGAAAAAAATTCCAAACTATAGACCATCCGTTTTAACATGTGTTCTAACACAGGAGCTGCGAGTAGTCAAGGGGTTAGTTACGATGGCTCAGGGACCGATTAACCTCTCCCTCTTTGGATTGAAAGTAGCAGGGGCGCCCCAAACCGAGTTTTTGCCTTTTTTTTTTTTTTTTTGTTTCACTTAAAAATTGTTCAGAAACGCATTTTACTGTAAAAGTTAACGGTAAAAAACAACAACGGCGATTATAGACCGTTCAACGATCATTTTCAAATGAAAGGATCATGCGCTTATACATATCTTTCAAATGCGCATGCGTTCTGTACGTAGTATGGTCTGATTAGTAATGTGCTTACCACATGTTGAAATGCAAGAAAAAAATTCCAAACTATAGACCATCCGTTTTAACATGTGTTCTAACACAGGAGCTGCGAGTAGTCAAGGGGTTAGTTACGATGGCTCAGGGACCGATTAACCTCTCCCTCTTTGGATTGAAAGTAGCAGGGGCGCCCCAAACCGAGTTTTTGCCTTTTTTTTTTTTTTTTTGTTTCACTTAAAAATTGTTCAGAAACGCATTTTACTGTAAAAGTTAACGGTAAAAAACAACAACGGCGATTATAGACCGTTCAACGATCATTTTCAAATGAAAGGATCATGCGCTTATACATATCTTTCAAATGCGCATGCGTTCTGTACGTAGTATGGTCTGATTAGTAATGTGCTTACCACATGTTGAAATGCAAGAAAAAAATTCCAAACTATAGACCATCCGTTTTAACATGTGTTCTAACACAGGAGCTGCGAGTAGTCAAGGGGTTAGTTACGATGGCTCAGGGACCGATTAACCTCTCCCTCTTTGGATTGAAAGTAGCAGGGGCGCCCCAAACCGAGTTTTTGCCTTTTTTTTTTTTTTTTTGTTTCACTTAAAAATTGTTCAGAAACGCATTTTACTGTAAAAGTTAACGGTAAAAAACAACAACGGCGATTATAGACCGTTCAACGATCATTTTCAAATGAAAGGATCATGCGCTTATACATATCTTTCAAATGCGCATGCGTTCTGTACGTAGTATGGTCTGATTAGTAATGTGCTTACCACATGTTGAAATGCAAGAAAAAAATTCCAAACTATAGACCATCCGTTTTAACATGTGTTCTAACACAGGAGCTGCGAGTAGTCAAGGGGTTAGTTACGATGGCTCAGGGACCGATTAACCTCTCCCTCTTTGGATTGAAAGTAGCAGGGGCGCCCCAAACCGAGTTTTTGCCTTTTTTTTTTTTTTTTTGTTTCACTTAAAAATTGTTCAGAAACGCATTTTACTGTAAAAGTTAACGGTAAAAAACAACAACGGCGATTATAGACCGTTCAACGATCATTTTCAAATGAAAGGATCATGCGCTTATACATATCTTTCAAATGCGCATGCGTTCTGTACGTAGTATGGTCTGATTAGTAATGTGCTTACCACATGTTGAAATGCAAGAAAAAAATTCCAAACTATAGACCATCCGTTTTAACATGTGTTCTAACACAGGAGCTGCGAGTAGTCAAGGGGTTAGTTACGATGGCTCAGGGACCGATTAACCTCTCCCTCTTTGGATTGAAAGTAGCAGGGGCGCCCCAAACCGAGTTTTTGCCTTTTTTTTTTTTTTTTTGTTTCACTTAAAAATTGTTCAGAAACGCATTTTACTGTAAAAGTTAACGGTAAAAAACAACAACGGCGATTATAGACCGTTCAACGATCATTTTCAAATGAAAGGATCATGCGCTTATACATATCTTTCAAATGCGCATGCGTTCTGTACGTAGTATGGTCTGATTAGTAATGTGCTTACCACATGTTGAAATGCAAGAAAAAAATTCCAAACTATAGACCATCCGTTTTAACATGTGTTCTAACACAGGAGCTGCGAGTAGTCAAGGGGTTAGTTACGATGGCTCAGGGACCGATTAACCTCTCCCTCTTTGGATTGAAAGTAGCAGGGGCGCCCCAAACCGAGTTTTTGCCTTTTTTTTTTTTTTTTTGTTTCACTTAAAAATTGTTCAGAAACGCATTTTACTGTAAAAGTTAACGGTAAAAAACAACAACGGCGATTATAGACCGTTCAACGATCATTTTCAAATGAAAGGATCATGCGCTTATACATATCTTTCAAATGCGCATGCGTTCTGTACGTAGTATGGTCTGATTAGTAATGTGCTTACCACATGTTGAAATGCAAGAAAAAAATTCCAAACTATAGACCATCCGTTTTAACATGTGTTCTAACACAGGAGCTGCGAGTAGTCAAGGGGTTAGTTACGATGGCTCAGGGACCGATTAACCTCTCCCTCTTTGGATTGAAAGTAGCAGGGGCGCCCCAAACCGAGTTTTTGCCTTTTTTTTTTTTTTTTTGTTTCACTTAAAAATTGTTCAGAAACGCATTTTACTGTAAAAGTTAACGGTAAAAAACAACAACGGCGATTATAGACCGTTCAACGATCATTTTCAAATGAAAGGATCATGCGCTTATACATATCTTTCAAATGCGCATGCGTTCTGTACGTAGTATGGTCTGATTAGTAATGTGCTTACCACATGTTGAAATGCAAGAAAAAAATTCCAAACTATAGACCATCCGTTTTAACATGTGTTCTAACACAGGAGCTGCGAGTAGTCAAGGGGTTAGTTACGATGGCTCAGGGACCGATTAACCTCTCCCTCTTTGGATTGAAAGTAGCAGGGGCGCCCCAAACCGAGTTTTTGCCTTTTTTTTTTTTTTTTGTTTCACTTAAAAATTGTTCAGAAACGCATTTTACTGTAAAAGTTAACGGTAAAAAACAACAACGGCGATTATAGACCGTTCAACGATCATTTTCAAATGAAAGGATCATGCGCTTATACATATCTTTCAAATGCGCATGCGTTCTGTACGTAGTATGGTCTGATTAGTAATGTGCTTACCACATGTTGAAATGCAAGAAAAAAATTCCAAACTATAGACCATCCGTTTTAACATGTGTTCTAACACAGGAGCTGCGAGTAGTCAAGGGGTTAGTTACGATGGCTCAGGGACCGATTAACCTCTCCCTCTTTGGATTGAAAGTAGCAGGGGCGCCCCAAACCGAGTTTTTGCCTTTTTTTTTTTTTTTTGTTTCACTTAAAAATTGTTCAGAAACGCATTTTACTGTAAAAGTTAACGGTAAAAAACAACAACGGCGATTATAGACCGTTCAACGATCATTTTCAAATGAAAGGATCATGCGCTTATACATATCTTTCAAATGCGCATGCGTTCTGTACGTAGTATGGTCTGATTAGTAATGTGCTTACCACATGTTGAAATGCAAGAAAAAAATTCCAAACTATAGACCATCCGTTTTAACATGTGTTCTAACACAGGAGCTGCGAGTAGTCAAGGGGTTAGTTACGATGGCTCAGGGACCGATTAACCTCTCCCTCTTTGGATTGAAAGTAGCAGGGGCGCCCCAAACCGAGTTTTTGCCTTTTTTTTTTTTTTTTGTTTCACTTAAAAATTGTTCAGAAACGCATTTTACTGTAAAAGTTAACGGTAAAAAACAACAACGGCGATTATAGACCGTTCAACGATCATTTTCAAATGAAAGGATCATGCGCTTATACATATCTTTCAAATGCGCATGCGTTCTGTACGTAGTATGGTCTGATTAGTAATGTGCTTACCACATGTTGAAATGCAAGAAAAAAATTCCAAACTATAGACCATCCGTTTTAACATGTGTTCTAACACAGGAGCTGCGAGTAGTCAAGGGGTTAGTTACGATGGCTCAGGGACCGATTAACCTCTCCCTCTTTGGATTGAAAGTAGCAGGGGCGCCCCAAACCGAGTTTTTGCCTTTTTTTTTTTTTTTGTTTCACTTAAAAATTGTTCAGAAACGCATTTTACTGTAAAAGTTAACGGTAAAAAAAAACAACGGCGATTATAGACCGTTCAACGATCATTTTCAAATGAAAGGATCATGCGCTTATACATATCTTTCAAATGCGCATGCGTTCTGTACGTAGTATGGTCTGATTAGTAATGTGCTTACCACATGTTGAAATGCAAGAAAAAAATTCCAAACTATAGACCATCCGTTTTAACATGTGTTCTAACACAGGAGCTGCGAGTAGTCAAGGGGTTAGTTACGATGGCTCAGGGACCGATTAACCTCTCCCTCTTTGGATTGAAAGTAGCAGGGGCGCCCCAAACCGAGTTTTTGCCTTTTTTTTTTTTTTTTGTTTCACTTAAAAATTGTTCAGAAACGCATTTTACTGTAAAAGTTAACGGTAAAAAACAACAACGGCGATTATAGACCGTTCAACGATCATTTTCAAATGAAAGGATCATGCGCTTATACATATCTTTCAAATGCGCATGCGTTCTGTACGTAGTATGGCTTGATTAGTAATGTGCTTACCACATGTTGAAATGCAAGAAAAAAATTCCAAACTATAGACCATCCGTTTTAACATGTGTTCTAACACAGGAGCTGCGAGTAGTCAAGGGGTTAGTTACGATGGCTCAGGGACCGATTAACCTCTCCCTCTTTGGATTGAAAGTAGCAGGGGCGCCCCAAACCGAGTTTTTGCCTTTTTTTTTTTTTTTGTTTCACTTAAAAATTGTTCAGAAACGCATTTTACTGTAAAAGTTAACGGTAAAAAACAACAACGGCGATTATAGACCGTTCAACGATCATTTTCAAATGAAAGGATCATGCGCTTATACATATCTTTCAAATGCGCATGCGTTCTGTACGTAGTATGGTCTGATTAGTAATGTGCTTACCACATGTTGAAATGCAAGAAAAAAATTCCAAACTATAGACCATCCGTTTTAACATGTGTTCTAACACAGGAGCTGCGAGTAGTCAAGGGGTTAGTTACGATGGCTCAGGGACCGATTAACCTCTCCCTCTTTGGATTGAAAGTAGCAGGGGCGCCCCAAACCGAGTTTTTGCCTTTTTTTTTTTTTTTTTGTTTCACTTAAAAATTGTTCAGAAACGCATTTTACTGTAAAAGTTAACGGTAAAAAACAACAACGGCGATTATAGACCGTTCAACGATCATTTTCAAATGAAAGGATCATGCGCTTATACATATCTTTCAAATGCGCATGCGTTCTGTACGTAGTATGGTTGATTAGTAATGTGCTTACCACATGTTGAAATGCAAGAAAAAATTCCAAACTATAGACCATCCGTTTTAACATGTGTTCTAACACAGGAGCTGCGAGTAGTCAAGGGGTTAGTTACGATGGCTCAGGGACCGATTAACCTCTCCCTCTTTGGATTGAAAGTAGCAGGGGCGCCCCAAACCGAGTTTTTGCCTTTTTTTTTTTTTTTGTTTCACTTAAAAATTGTTCAGAAACGCATTTTACTGTAAAAGTTAACGGTAAAAAACAACAACGGCGATTATAGACCGTTCAACGATCATTTTCAAATGAAAGGATCATGCGCTTATACATATCTTTCAAATGCGCATGCGTTCTGTACGTAGTATGGTTGATTAGTAATGTGCTTACCACATGTTGAACTCCACGAAACAAATTCCAAACCATAGACCATCCGTTTTAACATGTGTTCTAACACAGGAGCTGCGAGTAGTCAAGCTGTTAGGTACCAGGGAAAAGGGACCGATTAACCTCTCCACCTTTGGATTGAAAGTAGCAGGGGCGCCCCAACCCTGTTTTTGGCCTTTTTTTTTTTTTTTTGTTTCACTTAAAAATTGTTCAGAAACGCATTTTACTGTAAAAGTTAACGGTAAAAAACAACAACGGCGATTATAGACCGTTCAACGATCATTTTCAAATGAAAGGATCATGCGCTTATACATATCTTTCAAATGCGCATGCGTTCTGTACGTAGTATGGTCTGATTAGTAATGTGCTTACCACATGTTGAAATGCAAGAAAAAAATTCCAAACTATAGACCATCCGTTTTAACATGTGTTCTAACACAGGAGCTGCGAGTAGTCAAGGGGTTAGTTACGATGGCTCAGGGACCGATTAACCTCTCCCTCTTGGATTGAAAGTAGCAGGGGCGCCCCAAACCGAGTTTTTGCCTTTTTTTTTTTTTTTTTGTTTCACTTAAAAATTGTTCAGAAACGCATTTTACTGTAAAAGTTAACGGTAAAAAACAACAACGGCGATTATAGACCGTTCAACGATCATTTTCAAATGAAAGGATCATGCGCTTATATATCTTTCAAATGCGCATGCGTTCTGTACGTAGTATGGTCTGATTAGTAATGTGCTTACCACATGTTGAAATGCAAGAAAAAAATTCCAAACTATAGACCATCCGTTTTAACATGTGTTCTAACACAGGAGCTGCGAGTAGTCAAGGGGTTAGTTACGATGGCTCAGGGACCGATTAACCTCTCCCTCTTTGGATTGAAAGTAGCAGGGGCGCCCCAAACCGAGTTTTTGCCTTTTTTTTTTTTTTTTGTTTCACTTATAAAGTGTTCAGAAAACGCATTTTACTGTAAAAGTTAACGGTAAAAAACAACAACGGCGATTATAGACCGTTCAACGATCATTTTCAAATGAAAGGATCATGCGCTTATACATATCTTTCAAATGCGCATGCGTTCTGTACGTAGTATGGTCTGATTAGTAATGTGCTTACCACATGTTGAAATGCAAGAAAAAATTCCAAACTATAGCCATCCGTTTTAACATGTGTTCTAACACAGGAGCTGCGAGTAGTCAAGGGGTTAGTTACGATGGCTCAGGGACCGATTAACCTCTCCCTCTTTGGATTGAAAGTAGCAGGGGCGCCCCAAACCGAGTTTTTGCTTTTTTTTTTTTTTTTTGTTTCACTTAAAAATTGTTCAGAAACGCATTTTACTGTAAAAGTTAACGGTTAAAAAACAACAACGGCGATATAGACCGTTTCAAACGATCATTTTCAAATGAAAGGATCATGCGCTTATACATACTCTTTCAAATGCGCATGCGTTTCTGTACGTAGTATGGTCTGATTAGTAAGTGCTTTACCACAGGTTGAAATGCAAGTAAAAAAGTCCAAACTATCGACCATCCGTTTTATGAATCGTTCTCACACAGGATCGTTGTTCAGTCATGGGGTTAGTTACGATGGCTCAGGGACCGATTAACCTCTCCCTCTTTGGATTGAAAGTAGGCAGGGCGCCCCAAACCGAGTTTTTGCTTTTTTTTTTTTTTTTGTTTCACTTAAAAATTGTTCAGAAACGCATTTACTGTAAAAGTTAACGGTAAAAAACAACAACGGGCGATTATAGACCGTTCAACGATCATTTTCAAATGAAAGGATCATGCGCTTATCATATCTTTCAAATGCGCAGCGTTCTGTACGTAGTATGGCTGATTAGTAATGTGCTTACCCCATGTTGAAATGCAAAAAAAAATTCCAATATAGAACATCCGTTTTAACATGGTTCTAACACAGGAGCTGCGAGTAGTCAAGGGGTTAGTTACGATGGCTCAGGGACGCATTAACCTCTCCCTCTTTGGATTGAAAGTAGCAGGGGCGCCCCAAACGAGGTTTTTGACCTTTTTTTTTTTTTTTTTGTTTCACTTAAAAATTGTTCAGAAACGCATTTTACTGTAAAAGTTAACGGTAAAAAACAACAACGGCGATTATAGACCGTTCAACGATCATTTTCAAATGAAAGGATTCATGCGCTTATCATATCTTTCAAATGCGCATGCGTTCTGTACGTAGTATGGTCTGATTAGTAATGTGCTTACAACATGTTGAAATGCAAGAAAAAATTCCAAACTACTAGACCATCCGTTTTAACATGGTTCTAACACAGGAGCTGCGAGTAGTCAAGGGGTTAGTTACGAGGGCTCAGGGACCGATTAACACGCTCCCTCTTTGGATTGAAAGTAGCAGGGGCGCCCCAAACCGAGTTTTTGCCTTTTTTTTTTTTTGTTGTTTCACTTAAAAAATGTTCAGAAACGCATTTTACTGTAAAAGTTAACGGTAAAAAAACAACAACGGCGATTATAGACCGTTCAAAATCATTTTCAAATGAAAGGATCATGCGCTTATAATATCTTTCAAATGGGATTCTCGAGCTCAAGACGGTTTTTCTGAAATTCTTCATAGGCTGCTTCGCCAACTTGATATGCTTTGGTCAAGTGATCCGTGGTGTCATCTGAAGGGAGGGTGCTGGTCAAAAAGCTTGCTGGCGGCTGAGAACCATGGGAAAAAGGATTGGGCCAGTTGTTCTGCGAAAGGTCTACCATCTTTTCACATCCAGATTTCTGAAGATCAGAATGACCATTATTGCATTGCCCATAGCCTACCATTTCACGCATCTCTCACAGAAACAATGTCCTGAACTCTGCTGTTATGTAATATCGTTAGAGCACACCGGGCTTCAAGCTAAACCCTCTTGTCTTCTCAGCCATCTTGGTTTCCTCATTAATGGTTGGTTTCCTCTGTAGTCTTACCGACTGGTACTCGACCAAAGGCATTGTCGGTGTTCATCTGAACTGAAAGTCCACCTGTTTCCGTAAATGCAAGAACTTTGGGTTGCTCATCTGGCATGCTGGTCATGCACTGTAGATAGACATATACCTTGCGTAATTAGTGTTGTCATACACAAAACACCGTCATGATGGTAACATTTGACGTGTATGCAAGCAAGGTGCAGACTCCAGTTGCCTTCCCTAGACGCATGAATCATGTGTAACATTAGCTCTACCATGTCGACATATGGCACCCAGACCGCTTGTTTTACTCAGGTGTTCCTTGTATTTCTTGGATAGGTCGAACAGAACCTTGAATGCATGGCAGTGAAGAATGTGATCAAGTCTTGATTTCTGTAATTTTGTCAGCATTCCAGCTATGTCCGCTAGAGCATTCAACTTGTTGATTTGTGCAGCATTTTGAAGATGATTGCTATTAATCCACTGCTGAAATCCTGCCTATGCCCCACATCTGAATTGCTTCATAGGAGAATTTGTGAAAGTACATGGCTCTGTTGCCACGACCCTCAATTAATGTAGGAACCGACCCTTTAGCCAGGACACCTGACTCGATAACATAGATCTCTGAGTTCAGCCTCTTAAAACCTCTTCCTGATAATTGACATAAGAGTAGGAGTATATAGCTCGCTCAAAAAAACAAGTTATGCTTGGAACTTGGAGGCTTTGTGTAATGCGAAGAGATTGATTGAGGACTGCATTCATTGTCAACATGCTTGTTGCTGGAGCATTTATCATGGGTAAGTAAACAAGTGAACATTACTCTTGACGATACCAAATTCCCAGTGAGTGACTTCACTGCTGTGGGGAGAAGGATATGTTTCTTTGGCTTATATTAGAATGGCCTCTTGTTAGAGCGGTTTTCAGTTGAGTGTCGAAAGTAATTTGCGAATTGCTTTGGTTTTGCATTACTTCACTCAGTGATTGGTTCAAAGTTCGCTTTGTGTCGGCTACATGTAATTACATTGTGTACTTCAAGTTTTGATGGTTTACTGGATTGTCTCCGTCCTTTTTGATTGACCAAAGTGATTACTTTGATTTTGGTTTTACGCCACTCGGTTGAAACTCGCCCTATAGCAAACACCAGGTCTTGAGTAACAGAGCCCTTGAGCCATTTCATCCTTTCCGTTAGAGCTGAGTCACTTCCAATAAAAGGAATGATGATGTAGGAACGTGTCAACGATCTCATGAGCAACTTCAGGAGCCATTTGTGCTTTTCACTGAAGTGGTCTTTCAGTGATCGTCCAAGCTGTGTTGCTACACTTATAGGGCCTCTGAAACACCCACCTGCTTAGTACAACACCTTAGTAAGTTAACCTCCTTCTCGAGTTGAAAGCAAATCAGGGCAAGCTCGTCTCTTGTAAGGCCATCTGGATAAACAACAGCATGATGTTGGAATCCATCTGAATCATTTGTAATGTGTCTTTAAACCCGTTTTCCAACTTTCGCTTGAGATGTTTGCTTGTTGATGGCATTATCTTTTCCAGACTGAGTGTAACATGAATCCCTTTAATTTTCTCGTTAGGTTTTGAGAGTTCTACAGTGCTCTTATAAGCAAAATATCATTTCTGATATAATCGAACAACTTGACCAATGCCTCTGTCTCAATGTTACTATAATACTCATCACCTGCATTTTCATCTTTGTTGGAACTTTTAGTGCTCTTGTTGCTGATATTTGTGTACTGACGATAACAGGAGCAGTGGTAATGAGCCTCGGCTGCTACTAATTCATGGGAAAGGAGAGCTAGAACATGTGAATCCATCATAATCTCTGCCTCATTTCTTACTGATATATCTGTTCCTAGCTTTCTAGCTTTTCTTGAGATCTCTTTTGCCCTTGTTCCTCTTTTGAATTTGGTCTTTCTTTTCGCAGAATATGCAGACCTTTCCAAACACCCTGGGCGTACTTGGCGTACCTCACCTACAGTAGATGCTCTTCGTTCACCTTCTGCAGTCCACTACATACCCAGGCTGCTCCTGCTTTTCATCAGAAAGGATCTTTTTCAGATTTTTTTTTCATAGTGAAAATGCTTAGACACTTTCTGTGGTAATAGACTTCAGGAACTTCATCCAGTGAGTTAACTTGAATGTGCTGAACTTTTTCATGATGACTAATTTGTGCGGCCTGTTATAGTGTTCGCCACAATTCTACAGAATTCGGACTCGCTAGTGCTGTGTCATCGTTGCTACAGTGACTATCAAGCAATAATTATTTTTCCCTTCTTGCACACTTCTCTGGAATTTCTGAGTCCTCATACATCTCCAGATCAGAGGACCACTGAACTGGTTTAAAAAGTAATAGAATTCTAGAGGAACTGTTAATATGAAACGAGATGGCAGCTACTCTAGTGTCAGTCTTCTCAGGCATGACACCTTTAATTTTACAGTCTAATACCTGCATGTTATCATGAATAATTTCCTGTCACCATTTTATGAATGCAGACTATATTCCAAGGACAGTAAGGGTACACCTTTCCCCTTTTTTTTAATATTCAAACCTGGAGGTGGAAGGGGAGTTGAAGGGGAGGGGAGTGTAATGGGCAAAGAAGGCACAGGACAAACAGCTTGTACATCTTGTCCAGCATTTACCACAGACTAGAAATTAATTTTATAAAGTACACAACTGTTAACACATGTGTTGAGTCCCCTTTCTTTGCTTCAGACATCTTTCTGCATAAAATGTGTTAAATATTTATGATCTTTTGATCTAGTGAACCATGATTTTACCGCACTAACAAGGCAAGTGGATTATTGCAATCACAAAAGAAATACTTATATTGCTCCATGTCTTTCGTTTCAATTATATTTTACCTTGCTCGCAAAACAATAAGTCTGTGGTCAAGAAAAAATAGGATGTCCTAATGACAACAAAAATAGTTCTCATTTATTCTCTTGTATACAGAGCGAGGTCACGTGACATCCTTAAGGGCCCACGGACGAATTTTCCGAGCATTGCTAGGGAAGTGAAATGTTACTTCCGGTGACTAACGTCATCATATAGTGAGCTGACCAGAAAACCCACCCACAAGCAAAAATCACCGCACGAACTGTTCTTTCCATCCAAGATTTGTCCTCGCCCTTTCTGGCGCTCGTTCTCAGATCAACTGCGCATGCGTAAACGAACTGACTTCCGGTTTGAGAAAAAACCTAAATTTCCGTCGGTCTTTAAATTGAATTAATTTTTTTTCATATGGCACGTTTCACCTCCAAATACAGAATATAGGTAAGCATTGATTTTTTCAAATCATCTTTTTTGAAAATTTTATGGATATTTCAGGATCGTTTATCTCTCTAAAATGAACATTTTTCAAAATAAAAAGAAAACCATGCTTGGCTGGATGCAAAAACGAATACAAATTATGAAACCACTGATTAAATACCCAAATTGTGTAGCACGTAGACAAATTTAGAGTTTTCTTTTATTGGTCTCGTGACCATGGGCGTGGCTTGATGACGTCATATTTAGGGTCATTGGTTTACAAAAGTTAGAAACTGACCAAAATTATGCCAAATTCTCTCAAATTAGTTAACTATTACATCCTTAGCAACGCACCCCAAAAAATACGTCAGTGGGCCCTTAAGCTACCGCTAAAGACTTGCTATCATACAATTTTGGGATCTACTTATTATAAGATTTAATTTGACGTATGATAACCTTTGCCACTTCAGGTGGTATCGATCTGCCATTTTTAGCGTCTTTGCTCATGGACAAATGCTGTAATTCAACCACACTGTCAGTAAGAACTTGTGGTTGAGAACCGGATTTTTCTTGTCATCTTTTTTTATGGGCCTTACAATAGCAAGCAGCAAATTTGGCGAGGCACAGAGTATCATTGGTTTAAGCACGTACAGTTCGATGGAATTTGACTTACACACATCTGTACTTCAACCATCCGGTTAATTTAATAATCAAGTTTTCTTGCAACCTCGTTCTCAGGACCTCTCCTCTTCTCTTCTCCATGGTTAGAGAAAAAGAGGGACCCTGGGAATGAGGTATGGAACACACTATTTTGTAAAGAAACAAAAATATCAATTTCTGTTACATTTCTGTTACTGTCATCATAGCTAATGACAATTTGAACACATTCTTGTCAGAAGTCCCATAGCTACCGGCCCACTCTTGACCACCCACTAATTATGCAGAAGAGGGATTCCAGTAAGCCCCATCAACCTCCGCCCCCCTCCCTTTCAACACACCTATCCTGCCCTCATCAGAGGCTCTGCCAGGGTAAATTCTGACGAGTGACATGGCTACGCTACTAGAGGACTATTAGTCATTTGCCTTTTCTGTCCAACCTTTTCTGTTGGATGATACAAAAACAATTAGACTTTTCGCCCTCAAGGGTCACAGGTCAATAGCCCATTCGTCTCCGCCTCATGAGCTATTGACCCGTAGCCCGCAAGGGCTAATTGAGGTGTAATTGTTAAATAGACTATAATTAGGTTAATTAATAAGTTTGAGGTAGAAAGTAAACAAACAAAACAAACGAAACAAAGCAAAGCCATGACACGGGCCGGTGCAACTACAACTAAACAGGAAGTCATTCTCGGGATTCGGCTGTAAGCAGATATCTTTAAGCTCAAACTAGAGCTTTGGAGAAAGGAAGCATTTTTTACATGTAAAGGTATTTTATTCCAATTATCGGCTGCGGCAAACTGAATTTGCCATAATTAGTTCTTGGCCGAGGTATAAACAGATTTTGTTTGGATCTTTAACGTGTACAATATTTGGAGGGCCTCTCTGATGTTCGTGAAATAGGAGTCATAACTATCAGGAAGCAAGTTATTTTGATGTTTTTATACAAGATCACCCATTTGTAATTTAGTAATTTGAAATTTATATGTCCAGTATACTTAATGTAGTAAACTGGGGTCTGCAGTGATTTCGCCAGCCTAAATTTATTATAATCCTTAGTACTCTTTCCTGTAGCAGTAGCAAAAAATTTAATTTAGTCGGGTAGGTACTTGCCCATGAGACAGTGCAGTACGAAAGATGTGATTAAATTAAACTATTATAATATAAACAATTTTAAATATTCATGGTAAGATAGGAACGAACTTTGTAAATAATGCCAACACATTTAATAACTTTCCGTGAAATGTAGTTAAAATGAGAATTCCACTGCAAGTCTTGGTCAATAAGTACCCCCAAATATTTAGTTTGGTAGTTTATATTTATAGATGTACAATTAAGATCAATATTAACGCCACCATTGAATAGATTTAAGGCAACAATACAATACATACTTAATTGACAACTCCCCATAGGGGCTTTTCAGGGCCAATGAAATACAATCACGACAGAACATTTAACAACAACCGTAAAGAATCGCGACTGGCCAGAGGCAACCTAGTTAGCTATTACTAGTGCAGCTGAGAAGTTGAACCAGGGATTACCAGAAACAAATTCAACCAGTGGTGAACGTGTCTTGAACCCGGGATTCCCGGATCTTAAGGCCGGTGCCTAGTATTGTTATTGCGCATACGTTCTGCCCATGTCCAGATACTCGGATTTCCTATGGGTGCGGCTTAAAACTATGCAGAGAAATTAAAGTAGATCTTAGTAAGTACTCTTGGTATCTAAAAAGAAAATTGGGGGTAACCATGCATTCTTTAGAGATAATTGAGCTTCAATTTAAGAAAGAACGCCATACATTGCTTTGTATTCTAGAGCTTTATACAAATATTGTTCATGAATTATCTTTGAAAAATGCGTGGTTACCCCCAATTTTCTTTTTGGATTTCAAGAACACTTGGGAAGATCTACCTTTCCTGCATAATCATAAATCGGCGTAAAAATACCTTTGAATTAGTAGGCACCGTCCTTAAGGCAAGCGCCCTAACCATGCACTGGGTCGCACTGCCTCCATTCTTTTGCCTCGATGAAAATAACGCAGAGATTGTTTTGGACTTGTTAATCGTCAATCTGGAGCCGTTTGCTCGAAGGCCGGTTAGCGTTATCCGTTGGTTACCAGGTATCAAAACCTATAGGTTTCCATGGTATTTAACACTGGTTAGCGCTAACCATGCTTCCAGCAACCTGGCCAGCAACCCTGGCCAGTCCCAGAGAGCATGAAGTTCTTTCCTCACCACAGATATTAAGGAGTTAACATTATTATGGGAAACTAAAATATTCATGTCATCAGCGTTTAACACAACATGAATTAATTGGGATATAAATTGAGCATCGTTGACATAAATTACAAAAGGTATCGGCCCAAAATTGAGGCTTGAGGAATGGTCCCTATTAAATAGGAAATTCCAGTTAAAGTAAACAGGTATCAGGTGGGTCACTTAATGTTGAGCTAACGTAGTTTTGAAATCCTATATTAATTTTTTTCTTTTAGTAGCACTTTAACCAAAGCAAGGTTTCTTCTTCTTTCAGTTTCCGTGTGGTAATGGAGGAATGAGAGAGCCCGGGTTGAAGCTGGATTACATCCTCTAACCCAAAGCTGCTCAAGCACCATAGCTTCTGGGGGTTGGACACAAAGGCCAGCTGGCTTATTGGTCTTGGCAGCAGAAAGGGCCAGACGTTAAGGAAGACAAGGGCTGCATCACGGATGACGTAAAATGTGGAAGAACAAAGAAAAATGTCACAATGCCATGGGCAAGAGCGACGAGACATTTAACGCTCTTGCGACAAGTTAATCGCCTTCTGTGAAGAGAGGGAGTGACTGTTTTTATCTCTGATGGATGGGTAAGCATTGGTAGCAACAACTGTCTTTTTTTGCTGTAATAATAATAATAATAATAATAATAATACATCTTATATAGCGCATCTATCCATAACAATGATCAGTGCACTTAGAATAAAAATATAGATAAAATTAAAACTAAAAAATAAAAATATATACATGTAGAAAAAATAATGTTCAATGCATAGTTATGACGTAGTATGATATCACATTTCAAACATGAATAGCTCTGCGCATGCACTCTCTTTGGTGACGCAGTTTGTTGCTTAAGTGAGTTCGCATTACGTGTGTCTTTTGTGTGAAATATAGGGGGAATCGGTTAAAAGCGCGCAAAGTTATCAACGTTTTATTTTTTTTTCAAAATGGCGGCCGCCAAAAATCA
>NC_090879.1:29172546-29187546 GCF_036669935.1 Montipora foliosa
ATCCTGAACCCCCTGCATCTTCCTCGCGTCCTCGTGGAACGGTCTGAAGTCTGCTGTTTTGTCCATTGAAGATTGTTATCCTGGGGTGTAAGTGAGACGAGGCGTCTCCAGGATGCAATTCTTTTACTGGCTGGATGCATGCCTGTTCACCTCACAGACAAAAAATCTTCCTCATATCTTCATGGAACTGCCTGCTGTCTCCTGCGTTGGTCCCGACTACCACTGCCCGCCATGCCTCCATATAATGAATGAACTCCCTGCATCTATCTGAAGTGAGACGACTTGAAAGTCTAACCATTTGCAGATGTAATTACAAAGGCAGCACTTTCTCCTCAGTTACTTTAAGACCCTGTGTGTTGGTCCAGCCGGAGTCGAACTCACGACCTCCCGCATGACAGCCTGATGCTCAACCAACTGGGCCACTGGTGCGTAGTTCTCTTGCATCTTCGTGGAACAGTCTGATGTCTGCTGCCTTGAGTTCTTTTAAGAGCTAATAAATGCCCTTGTCTTCTGTTGCATTGGTTGGCACTGCATTGCTAGTGACTTGTCAGGGATAAAACACGAGCTGGGGTAGCCAATCTCTGGGGAGTGCCCCACAAGAAACTTCATTGCTGAAAATGCCACTACCATGCTGCAGTACTACTGACTTTACCAGTAGGAGGGTAACCTGTAAAAGAAGAGAAAGATCATCAACCTTAACATCTTCCTCGAATCTCCACTAGCGATTCCTTCCTGGGCTGACGCCCTGCATGTCTTGTTTTAATTCTGTTTTGTCCAGTGAAGATTGTTATCCTGGGGTGTAAGTCAGACGAGGCGTCTCCAGGATGCAATTCTTTTTCTGGATGGCTGCCTGTTCACCTTTTCCTCGCATCCTCGTGGAAAGGCCTGCTGTCTCCTGCCTTGGTTCCTGCTACTTCATCTTTGCGTCTTCGTCGAATGGTCCACTACCTGCTGCCTGCAATACAAAAAAAAACCTGTCTCTTCAAAACTTGTAGTTTTCAGAACTACAAAAACCATGCCTCTCGTGTGTCTGTATGCAAGGATAGTTTTTAAAGAACTAAGAAATGCGCATTCGTTTTGCAAGCTCTTTTAGTACTAGTGACTTGTCAGGGATAAGACATGAGCTGGGGTAACCAATCCCTGGGGAGTGCCCCACAAGGAACTTCATTGCTAAAAGTGCCCCTACGATGACGCCCTGCGTGTCTTGTTTTAACTCTGTTTTGTCCAGTGAAGATTGTTATCCTGGGGTGTAAGTCAGACGAGGCGTCTCCAGGATGCAATTCTTTTTCTGGATGGCTGCCTGTTCACCATTTCCTCGCATCCTCGTGGAAAGGCCTGCTGTCTCCTGCCTTGGTTCCTGCTACTTCATCTTCGCGTCCTCGTCGAATGGTCCACTACCTGCTGCCTGCAATACAAAAAAAAACCTGTCTCTTCAAAACTTGTAGTTTTCAGAACTAAAACAACCATGCCTCTCGTGTGTCTGTATGCAAGGATAGTTTTTAAACAACTAAGAAATGCGCATTCGTTTTGGAAGCTCTTTTAGTACTAGTGACTTGTCAGGGATAAAACATGAGCTGGGGTAACCATTCCCTGGGGAGTGCCCCACAAGGAACTTCATTGCTAAAAGTGCCTCTACGATGATTAGTTAAATCCTGGCAACAATGAGTCAAGCTGGTTACTTGATGATACCCTTCTGAAAGGGTAATAGGGGGGGGGGGGACCAGGAAACCACATTTTAGCCTGTTATTAATATTTAAATAATGTACAATATGTACTCCAATGATATTTATTTAGAGACATCTGTTTTTCAATTAGAAACTCATGGAAGTTAAATCTGTTAAATCTGTTTTGTATCTTTCAGGGATAAAAATGGACAGCGGATCGTCAGGAGTACATTCCGCCGATTGAAAGTTCTTCGGAGTGTACCACTGATTCGGAAAAGTTGCGAATGTTCTGGGTCTCAGATGAGGTCAACCTTTTAAAAAATGCCCTAAAGGGCTTTCCTAAATACCCTGGCATTAGTATAGTTATGGATATATTTCAGGAACCGAACCTGAAAAACAATTTTCTTAAGTATGGAAAGGAACGCGTGGTACAAAAGGTTAAAAACTTGTACAAAGGAAAACACTTTCATGACGATGACGGTGACAATGACGATGACGATGACAATGACAATGACGATGACAATGACGATGACGGTGACGATGACGGTGACGATGACAACGACGACGACGATGACGATGACGATGACGATAACGATGACAATGACGACGACGGTGACGATGACGATGACGATGACGATGACGGTGACAATGACGATGACGGTGACAATGACAATGATCATTAAATGAGAAATTGTCTTTCACAGGAAGTGACGTTGCTACATCGTAAAATACGAGTATGATGGCTGTCTGAAAGGCCGATTTACCTTCTAACGCAATTTTGCGAAATAACACTTGATGGAATAAGATAATGTGGAATATTTTGCATCTTGCATGTATTTTTAACAATTATTCCGCAAGCGCGAGCTGGATTATGAGATACGCACCTCGTTGTCCATAGTCGTCTCATATCCAACAAGTTTTCGTAAAAACCAAAAAAATAAAAACTGATGCGTGGAGTTACTGATATTTGTAGAGCATGGTAAAGTTAGGAACTATTCACCGGCGGATATTTACCGAGCCGCGGAGCGAGGTAAATATCTATCACTAGCCACCGATACTGAGGTGAATAGTTGTTTTAGTATGCTAAAACAGTGAGATAATATAGCACAAAAAGATGATTTGAACTCAGTTATTCCTGCAAAGATTACAACATTTTCGGGCGCAAATGCTCGGAGGTGAATAGCGAAGGATATCCGAAGATTGAATAGCCAATCAGCTCTCGCGTTCAACGCTATCCGCTGTTTTAGTATATACTAATAGTTCATATACCACGATGGCTTAGCAAATCAAAACTCTGCAATTTCAAAATCCAATGATCTAGTTTTTAATAAATATATCTTTTCATGTACATGTAATAATTGGATTTAGGGATCATCATTTGTACAAAATACATCGCTACTTGGAGTTTCATGCTTCTCCCGAAGCAAAGATCAGTCGCCTGAAAAGCAAACAAAGTTGGGCATAAATACAAAAGAATGTAAAGGACGTCGCCATTTATGAAAGTGGTCTATACACTATAATACGTTTCGGGTTTTACCGTTAAACGCTAAAGCATTGCTAAGACACTTTACTCCCACGGTGCCTCTCTCCACCCAGGTGTATAAATGGGTACCGGCGAATTTAATGCTGGGGGTAACCCTGCGATGGACTGGCATCCCATCCAGGGGGGAGTAGAAATACTCCTAGTCGCTTCATGCTACAGAAACCGGAGATAAGCGCCGGCCTGATGGGCCTTCTAGGCTCGTACGCAGACTTTACCTTTACCATTGCTAATTATCTAATTCACATCTGCGGAGAGCTTACAGTTCAAACAATCACAGCGAAGAAAACAGTCTTCTTCATGAATCTGGTACTCACAAATATTTTCTGGAGTGAGAGATTTTCGTATGAATCGTCATTATGTACGCCCGTTGGTTATTTTCGTTTTTGGATCCGTGGCGGTCTCTTGCACCTCATGTTCTGGATACCGACTTTGTTTACGACAACGAACAAGAGGAAAAATACACTACTCATTGTTTCCAAGCGTCGAACATAACATTACGCGTACGAGTAATCAAACAGTTTATAACGATGAAAGTTATGCAATGTCTAACTCGGGGGGAGGGTTGTCTCGGATACGCCGCGAGACCATGTAAACAGGGCCTAAGTAGCAGGAGGATTATATTGAGAAGGATGGAACGTTGTCATAGTTCCGGGCGCGTCACAGCTTCGTCCTTGTACGCTTCCTTGGGCTCGCCCTACCACGCTCTCTCTAGCACTCATGATAACATCAGGTGGTTGTTCAAGGCATAAAGTAAGGAGAATCGACGGGGGACAGCTATTATGCCATTCGGCACATTATCCACTTAATCTCGATGAATTTCGGCTCAGTGAACTACGAGACAACTTGTCCTATTAACTCTTTAAAAAGTTATGTTTACTTTTAAACAGTGTTCGTTTCACAAAATAAGTAATACTGAGTAGTCAGAGTCTAAGGTAGTATAGTATAGTATAGTATAGTATAGTATAGTATAGTATAGTATATATATGGGTTATTGACTAAGCGTGAGGTTCGTCTCGGTCCATAAACGCGCAAAAAAAGAACTTGGCCAATATCCAGCCATCTTGATCGAACAAGCTTGGTCAATAAAGGATTTATTACATGACTTAAAACACCAAAAAATGATCTTTGATCTTGCGGGACGAAGCGAGAAATCCCGAGCGGGCAGTATCGGTCCATCTTGCCCGCTCGGGTAGCCAATCGCAGCGCGTGATTTGGTTCATCTTGCCCGCTCACGGAGCTAGTCATATAATATAGTATAGTACAGTACAGTACAGTACAGTACAGTACAGTACAGTACAGTACAGTACAGTACAGTACAGTACAGTATAGTATAGAAATGCTACTGGAAACTGTTTTTCAAAAGCCCCGAAAGGCAATTTGTGAGATTAAGGTCTGCTTACTATTCTGTAAAGCTAATCCTTGAACATGTATCCAAGACCAGAGAAAACGCGACGGTGGCAAAGTTTCGCAGCTTGCAATGAAACGTTTTCTCTTTGAAGATACAAGGGGTTTTGTGTCACCCGAAATGCGGCAGAAAAGTTTCGGAGCTTTCGAGAAAGGTACCAAAACTTCCCACGGTCACGGTCACACGTTGCTCATTCACCTTATGACCCCGTGACTTGATTGAAATGACAGCCGATCTCGAGGCAATTTTAAAACACTTCTTGTCAAAAGAGGGGGACATTGGGGATTGCTCCGCGCAAAAAAAATTGGCAAATACCGAAATACCGCGTTCAAAGACAGTTAAAGACCGAAACCCAAATTAATATGTTCTATATTTTCTTCCCCATGTTGCTTACCCTGGGTGCCAGAGGACCGTTGATTTGGAATCGCTGAGCGTTCTTTCCGACCTTGAAGAAACATTCCTCTGGCACCCAGGGTACATGTTGCTTTGTGCGCGCGGATTACCATTGTCAGTTCAGCAAACGATTGTTAAAACGAATCGCGCTTGCAAAGGAGATCACAAAGGAGGAACGTTGCAGAGATTCCAATTTCCCCCTGGAGCAACCAGAAGCCTGATAATTTCGTGACGTAATCTCTGCATCGAATGCCGTGAACCAGAACATACGAGAAGCACTTTCCGTAGGGTTTGATCATACCACAATTCCGAACTTTTGGGACTACAATTTCCGAAATACTGCGTTAAAGATGCCGCATTTCCGCAGACCCCAATGACCCCCTCTCAAAGAAGATTCCACTTTACAAGATGCGTTTACAAAAGGGCATGTTTGCGTCTTCCTGCATCTGCATGTTAAAAGTTACAATCAGTATCCGATCATACGAATATTGTTAGTGGTACTCCAAAAGCAGAGTCTTTTCCAGTTTTCTATAGCCAAAGCGAACTTTTTCCTAGAAACGCCCGAGATCATAAATTTCTAGGAATTGTGGATGATTGACACATTGAAAGCCAAAGAACGAGCAACACATTGGCTTACTTCCAACATCTTTCGTACTTTCCAGATGTAAACTAAAGACTTTTATCTTTAATTGTCAATTTATTTATCAAATCTTGAAAAAAGCAGTTACATTAAAAAAGAAAAAGCTTAGAGTTTTATTAGAACATAAGCAGCAACATGAGCATTGAAATACTTCAGTTATTCGACGAGTGTCACTCTCCCTGACGTCAAACTACTTTTAACCAATTGCAAAGTGGATATACTGTTGAAGTCAATCAACCCATTGACGCTTTTTATTGATTGATTTGTTCTTGTTACAAAATATACATTAAAAGGTTTCGTTATATCAGGATTGAACCAAAAGTATTTCGTGCTTTGGCTTTACGGCCATATTGTGAAGAATCTGAGAAGAGCATAGACAACGCACTAAATTAAGCAAGTAAGTAAGTAAATCTTAGGTTACTTGGGTTCATGTTTCGTTCTGTTCACGTTTCTTTCTCAGTTAACACGAACTCCTGATAAAACCACTGTCCACGATAGTAAATATCAAACAATTAGTCTGGAAAAACAACACTTATTCAGTTGAGCAGCACGCACAAGAAAGGACATCGTGAAAATATCAAAGGAAAAATAGCAAATTTCTTTCGGGTTCAATGAAGAGAAAACTGAAGTTTTGCGATTGTGCTGTCGTGCGTGACTCGTAATAATGCAGTGTACCGTGGTGTCTTTGCATGTAGCTTTTACTCGCTTAATTCGAGGCAATTATTTACAATAGGCTGGTACAATCGATTGCAAACAATTGACTGAGAAATTAGCGATGAATATGATCTGAGGGATCGAACAAGACCAAATCCCTGAATTACTGTGGGCTGTCGAAGGAAGGGAATTTCTCTTTGGTTTTCTCTCAATTACGTTGCGAGAAAAAAAGATAAGGAATTTTTAAGGGGTTTTCCCTCATGGATCATCATTTCACTTCCCTCCTTCCTTCCGGCTGTTGAATGGAAGAATAATTTACAGACTCTGGCTTGCTGATTTCACCACCAAGCCTCGAATTTAAAATTTTCGCTTCGGCTGAATCCCAAAAGAGCAAACTTGAAAAGGAGACCCACGTGCTAACAGTATTTCACATCCAGATGATATGAATAATTTTGTGCAAACGAGGTTTGGTGGTGAATTTTTGAGCATATGTCGTCATCATGCGTAAGGCCTATTAGGGGAAGGGAATCTCCCAACCTAAGACTTCCGCGAACCGACTTGATGGGATTTCTCCCTACATGCAAACCGTAGTTTCGTTTTCGTTCTCACAAATCCACTGTCATCTATTTTTTTTCTCACACGAAATGTTTCAGTATATCATGACTCGCTAACCACACCGACGCGAAAATTGAAAAGAGTACGCATGAAAAACGTCAACGATTTAAACGTAACTGAAAGATAAGGTTCTGCTAGCCTCAATATTTAATTTTTTATCACTTTTAGGAACAGAAACCGAGGACTATGGCAGACGGCTTAAGGGGGAGGGAATTTCCCCCAACCTAAGACTTCCTAGAGCCGACTTGATGGGATTTCTCCCTACATGCAAACCGTAGTTTCGTTTTCGTTCTCACAAATCCACTGTCATCTATTTTTTTCTCACACGGAATGTTTCAGTATATCATGACTCGCAAACTACACCGACGCGAAAATTGAAAAGAGTACTCATGAAAAACGTCAACGATTTAAACGTAACTGAAAAAATTGTCACATTATAAGGTCTGCTAACCACACAATTTAATTTTTTGTCACTTTTAGGAGCAGAAAGCGAGGACTATGGCAGGCGGCTTTAGGGGGAGGGAATTTCCCCTAATCTAAGACTTCCTCGAGCCGACTTTCTAGGGGGTTTCTCCCTACATGCAAAGCGTAGTTTCCTATTCGTTCTCACAAATTCACTGTCATCTATTTTTTTCTTACATGGAATGTTTCAGTATATCGTGGCTCGCTTTACTACAGCGACGCGAAAATTGAAAAGAGTACGCATGAAAAACGTTAACGATTGAAACGTAACTGAAAGCATTGTCACATTATAAGGTTCTGCTAGCCTGACTATTCAATTTTTTGTCACTTTTAGGAGCAGGAAGCGTGGACTATGGCAGACGGCTACCATTTATGTGTAGAGGCTCCAACGAGCCTTCCTCCGGTTGGAAGTGGCCAAGATGGAAGGTACATTCTGAACGTAAAATTTCACGGTTCTGGAGAGAGTGACTACAAAGTCGATTATGAACGACTACAAAGCAATCTGATGACCGAATACCTGCAAGGACGCCTTGGAGACAAATACCACGAACGTCTGATCAAGGTGACGTTTCATGATTTCACCCCTAAGGAAGACGCGAACGCCTTCTGCCAAAAGGCGTTGGAAAGAGGGATCTTTTGTCGCCAAGGGCTTTACAACTTTTTCGGTCACTCTGAAACCCAACTAAAGCAAAAGTCTTGTTACTTAATGAAGGCATCGCACGAAGAGATTCACGACATACTAGAGCAGCTTGGCGACTCTCTGGGAGAACGAGACATAAGAAAACGGGCCAGGAAAATGGGCAGGGTGTTCTCGCCGTTGAATAAAGGCATTTCGGTAATACCGATGAGGATTTCAATCAAGCCACACACAAGAATTTGGCACTCTTTCAGAGGGCACACACCCACTAATGGTTGTGGCTTTATGTCGTCCTCTTTCTCAAGAAAAGTGCAGACGATACTGAAGATTGACTATGAGCCTAGTGTAGTTAAGGTGCGCTACAGAGGAATAGAGGCTTGTCTTGTCCTCAATAAAGCTTTGAACTTCAAAATGGAGCTAGAGTTCCATGGTTCAACGGAGGAATACAAGGCTGGAGATGAGAGAAATCGCAAATCGAACGACTTTGTCATGATTGGTGTGGCTGATTATTCACGGCCCTATGTCAACGGATACCTTGACATCTCGATGATCACGATGTTACTAGAGACAGGAACTCCTGCTGAAAATCTCAAGGTATTGCAGGCGCACTATTATGAGCTGTTGGAGGGTTTGTGCAGGAAGACAGCTGAGCTCTTTTTGCTCATGAAGGGTGAATTCCCTCTACTCCGTGAAATACAAGTGAAAGGAATTGATAATGATGAGATACAAAACATTTTAAAGTTTTTCAAAGATCAAGAAGTATACAAGATGAAAAATGCATGTGGACAAACGAGAATTCTCGTGCCAAAGTCGCGAATCGTGTTTGCTGTTTGCGACCCTCATAACAAACTGATGCCCGGGGAGTGCTACTTCAAGCCAACATTGTCAGAAGATGAAACGAAGAGTTTTCCTGGTGTTGAACGGAAAGTTCTGGTAATGAGAAAACCATGCTACCATCCGGAAGAAGTACAAGTATTAAAACTGACGGATGACGCGGTAGAGTACGACAATCTTCGGGACTGCCTTGTGCTTCCTGCCAGTGGCCCACGTCCGTACGTATTTGAGAGCGCTGAGGGATTCGCGGATGCGAACGAAGTTTTTGTCAGTTGGAGTGAAGACCTATTCCCAAAGGCCTCAAAGAAATATGGAAGTTATTCAACATGGAAAGCTGTTCCTGGGAAACCCAAGCTTCCGAACTTAAAAACTAGTTTCAGGATCGGGGGATCGTCCCATGGTAATCCTCGTCGGCGCGTCGAGATTGGGCGCAAAGAGATGATCGAGTACTTTGCGAACTTCACTGAAGATGATTTAACAGAGAAAATTGCAGAGATTTACACGGCATATGCAGCTACCTTCGGCCCAGCTTCTAAGGGGTGTCGAAACTTGAGTGAGCTTTTTTACCAGGCAAAGTATCTCACTGAAGACAGAGTTGCTCTGGCGAAAGAGTTAGAGAAGATCAAAGAAAATCTTGACAAACACAACGCTGGAGAAGCTAGTGACAGTGTTCCCCTAACTTTCACAAAAGCCATGCGGCAACGTACACTCCAACAGTATCTGCAGCAGCCAGAAATACAGCGCAACTGTAGACACCAAGAAAGCAAGAGGGAGATTGAGACAAGAGCCAAAGAGTTTGTTGATCGCTATCCACAAGACTCTCGGATGAGCATGTCTGAGGAATTCGCCACGAACAATTTGTCTAGTTCAACTTGGCTGAGAGTAAAGCAAATCCATCTTCCATGTTAAAAGACAAACAACTGAGAATTTGTTCCGCCATTTACCACAACATCTTTTTTTTTCCTTCGGTCCAATAGCAAGGACGGCTTTCAAAATGTTTAGGACGATACGGCATTAAATCTAAAGGGTCCGTTTCAAAAAACTTTTATGAAGACGTATCTAGACTAGAGAAAGCAGGACAAGGTTAACATTAGGCTGGTAAAAGATGGAAAATGCTAAGACACCGAGGGTTTAGTATCCTTTAGTTTTAGGCTAAGCGTTAGATTAAATTTTTTCAGCGTAATTCACTCATCAATTTGAGAATTTTAATTACTCGCCGAGCAAACAACTTACGGCATTTTGCTTAGATCATTGCTCTGAGGCAAGAAATTTTGCTCGGGGAGCCCTGGAGGGACAATTCAAATCCGGCACCCAGATCATCCATTCTCGTCACCAGAGCCTCGTGTCGGCCTAAGGCCCCACTGAAACTGGTAGGAAGGAGAACATGACACGTAGGGTTCTTATAGCCAACAACTGGCTATTTGAACCTGACGGTGCCAGTTCACTCCTCGTGCTAACATGAATGCACCAATTAGAGACGCTTTTGATTGTCCTTCACGAAAACCAATGAGAAGACACTTTGTTTCAGGGTTCCTCAGAACTCTTCTCTCCCTCAATCAAGAGAAGAGCTCTGGGGTGGAGATTGCCAGATCATCGACTCATTCCTTTCTTTACCCATGCGCAGTGGCAGATCCAGACCGAGAGCTAAGGGGAAGGGGGTGGGAAGTCGCCCTCGTTTTTGGTGTTGTTGTCTGCAAAAAAAGGAGTGTTCGGACCTTCCCCCTAGATCCCGGCGGCACTTATGCGTAGGACCTTAACGAGAGTAAGGGATTTCGGTTTAAAGTTTCGAGTTTATCGGTACATAAACTTTTCAATCAGTTTCGTTCGTTTTTGGAATGAGGTGAGCTTAACAAGAAGGAGTCCAGAACTGTCTCACGCTTTCATGTCTGAAATATAAACAGGGTGGCTTAGTGGTTATCTATCGGGCCTCCCACCACTGCGAGCCGGGGTTTAATTCTGGCCTCGGCCAGCATGTGGGCTGAGGTTCAGGCGATCTCAACCTGACTCGAGGGTTTTTCTCCGGGTACTCCGGTTTTCCTCCCTCATCAAAATCGACTCACAGCTAATTACCATCTAGCTGAGGTGCTGTGCTCCGACGTTATCATGGACTGTATAGCGGCAGCCAGAGGCGCCTTTGTATGCTTTCAGCCCGATGTCGTGAGCCGCGCCCTTCGCAATTCAGTCCTCGACTGCAAGTAAGGGTGATGAGCACTAGCAATATTTAAAAAATAAAAAATTTAAATATATTTTATATTTTTTACATATGTTAAAAACTAGTTTGCACAGTAATTTCCTGAAGTCAGACCGCAATGAAACGTTTATAAAGTGGAATGTTTCGTTGGGCTCAACCGAACTTCATTAGCCACAATAAATTGCGAATGTAAAGAAGGGTTATATCGTGTTGAGTTAGATCTCGATGGGACTAAAATCATCCCATTTTATTGTGGCTGATGAAGTTCGGTTAAGGAAGGGTGCCTACTAATTTCAAAGGTATTCTTGCGCGGTTTACTGGATATGGGGGAAAAGCAGATCTTAACAAGTGTTATTGAAATCAAAAAATAAAATTGGGGGTAACCACAGATAAGATAATCGACAATATTTGTAAAAAGCTTTAAAATACAAAGCGTTCTTTTCCAAATTGAAGCTTAATTATCTCTGAATAATGCGTGGTTACCCCCAATTTTCTTTTTGATACAAAGAGCACTTGCTAAGTTCTGCTTTCTCCGCATAGTTTTGAACCGTGCGAAAACATCCTTGTATTAATAAGCAACACCCATAGGAAATCCGAGTATATCGAGATGCGCAGAACGTATGCACTAACAATAGCAGGCACCGTCCTTCAGCTGAACAAAATTATACCGCTTTTAAAACTTTCTTGCGCTCTGAGTTCAGGAATTTTTTTTTTTTTTATAGCTTCTTAAGTTTGATTCCAGAGCAGGAAGAGAATAATATGTTCGAGTGGTTTACATTTGTTGTTGTTTTTTTTTTTTTTCTGTTAATAGAAGTGGCCATTTTGAATAATTAATTTTAAAAAACTTGCGTCCATCGGGACTTTTCGGCGTTGACGAAACAGTCCGAACTAAAGAGTGGAAGCCGAGTTCACGAATAAACGTTCAATTTAATGCTAATAATTTTAATTTTTTCCGGTTATTCCTTTTGTACCTTTGTTTGTACTAATTTTATACCAACAAATACTTTTGTTAAGTGTTGTAATAAATGTTGTTATGGTTGTTGTTGTCGTTGTTGTGATAGACTGCGAGGGGAGGGACACACTGCGTCCCTCCCCTCGCAGTCTATCAGCTGCGCTTGCACGATTGTACGGGTGAGTGTAATCCTGAGAAGGAATATTTAGGATGAAATTGACTGACGCTTCGACAACCTGAGCGGAAGTCATCTTCAGAGTCAAGTGACTTTAGGCCTTCTCAGCAGTACACTCACCAGGACAATCGTATTTCACTAAATTATGATATGACTCCTGGGTTCGAACCATGCACTTTAATACTATTTTACGGTTGTAAGATAGCCAGCTGGTTTTACTTCCAGCCAGTTGGAATTGGAATCTTCATGATTTGTTGTGTTAATGGCATTGGCCCTGAAATGTCTGCGGAGGTAGCGGTCAATTCATTTTGCACATTTTGGCAACTGTTGAAAGATAACGTCGCATTTAAAAAACTGTTTAGATTGAATTGCTCAGGCATGCATAATCAAATCGAAAAACACCAAGTGGACGAATTTCCGAGAAAACGACCGGAAGTTACGTCAAATTCAGGGAAGAAACTACAGGTCAAAGAACACAGAATACTGTAATTTGTTTTTGCCTATATTTTATAACTTAGAACCGAAGTCATTTATGAAAGCGAAGTCATAGATGAGTGAACTTAAATTTATCAACCGAAGACATCAAGGTAGGTAAAACAACAAAGACAAAAATTGTGTTAATGAGATCTTGGTTATCGAAGTATCGAAAAGTAAATTTTGCATTAGGCTAGATCTAGAAGTTCAATATTGATATTTTCACCTCTTTGTGATTCGCAAACTGAAATATCGAACTTGCCAGAATTGTTGCCGTGGAGTTTTCTTGTCAGACAATGGAATTCAATTCAAAGCTTGATGTTCGTAGGTCAGTCGCAAAAAAATAGCTGTCGAACATTTTACTAGGCGAAAGGAAATCTAGAATCTTTTTTCTCTGTGATGCAAACGAGCTCGGCAATTTTCATTTTCAGGAGTTTTCATGTAAGCTTTCAGTCGGCATTACATTTGCTGAACCCACTGGACTCTTTTGAAGGGTCTCAAAACGAAGTCTTTGATTTCCTATTCTTTTGCGAGTTACTGAGAAACCTAATCCAGACATGTGCCGGTGTCACATCCAGAAAAACGTCGAGTATCTGAGACAACCGATAAAGTGCTCAATCAAACGGCAACTTTAATTCTGTTCTGAAATATTTTACTCTTCTTAAATTAAGATCAATGAGACGATTAACTTGAAATCGCTTTAACCAAATCGGCTCATTGCATCCGGAAGTCACATGATTGACGATATTGTTTAAAAGTCGTTGCATGCACTTCCTGTAATTTTGTAAACGACAGTGAATGTGAGTCATCGAAAACTGCACAGAAATTTGTTCAAAGAAGATAACGTCTTCCTCGATCCGCAGACTTCCTGACATTGCAGGAAATGTCCTCCGTTGGATAACTGGGAAGGGAGCTTCGTCGCTAATGATATCTTGTCAAAAATGATTACTATTTATGAGTATTGTCTTCTACGGAAAAGAAAGTGTTTAAGGCTAAGACAAGTCTCGCGTTCATAAACTGCGAGGATCATAGCTTCACTTGATTTCATACCCGCAGTTCATATATGATCCATTTCATATATCATTTCATCATTGTTTCATTCCTCACGGGAACATTAGAACCCACAAATGACCAGCTCCCAACTAAACGTGAGTGGCTTCATAGCTCAGTTGGTTAGAGCGTCGCACTGGTAACGCGAGGTCACGGGTTCAAGCCCCGTTGAATTCCTGAATTTTTCAGGCTTCTCTACGCAATTGCTAAAATTGCGTTCATAACTGCGAGGATCATAGCTTCACTTGATTTCATATCCGCAGTTCATATATGATCCATTTCATATATCATTTCATCATTAAGACAAGTCTGTCGGTCTGAAATTGTGGACTGGGGGATAAATGTGTTAGCTAATAGCACCTTTTTAGGTCAGTTTGAAGCCTCTTGCCAAGGTATGTCTACCGCATGACAATCACAATAAGAGGTTATTTTTTGAAAATCTACTCGCCAATTGGTGCACAAGCTCAGCAAATATCGTGACTGTCATCTGTTGATAGAAATGTCCGATTATTGATGAAACCGCACGTGGCATCAAACAAGGACAAATGAAAATGGGACCCAACCAAATTTCTTCATTCAATTGTCTTCTCTTATTCCAGAAGGATCACGGGGTATTGGAGAAGACATTAACAAAGGTATTTTCTGTACATTTACATTTAGAGATGAAGGATTGTAATACTTCAACACATTAGTCCTCTTAAAATTCCACGAACCATCGATCTTGTTTGGGAAATTAAAGTAGACGCGCGCCATTACAGTACATCATCGTTACGGTACATTATCGAACCCGTCCAAAGCATCATTACAGAACAGTTGCACCGATTCAAAGTTATAAAAGTAAAAATTATCGTACACTTAGTATCAACCTAATTACCTCCATCGCTATTCGAAGTTATGCTAAGGTAAAAATGCATGCTTCGTTTTCCTCAGTTCGAGAAGCAAAGAAACGATGGAGCCTTACATGGTGCCAGACGAATTCATAAAAGCTCCACCTCGAGACCACTTGGGGAATGCGATGTACGTGAAGCACGTGAACATTCGCGGGAGATGGGTACAACCACCCTTGAGATACGACAAAGTGGAAGGTGGAAACCTTATGCTGGAATACCTTGTATCAGCCAATGGACCGCAGGTAAACCAGGAGCCCATCTGGAGCGTGCAACTTCCATACAGGGTGTGTGAAACGGCGTTTTCACAAGTAGGTTTATTTTTAGACTAGCCCTTCCCGCGAATTAGGTCAAAAAACAAAGGCAGTTCCGGTTCGGTGACCCTATGACGTCAGATTAATTGCTTGTAATTGGTCATCGGGCT
>NC_090879.1:29192546-29197546 GCF_036669935.1 Montipora foliosa
GCCGATGAATCTTCGGGAGGTGATCTCGATGGCGACGAGTTCTTTGTAAGTTGGGACTCCCAGCTGATTCCTCAGTGGCGAAGTGCCCCGTTCGACTACTCGTCAAGCAGCCCACTCGACGTCATCCCAAATGCTATTAAACAGGTATAATTTATTTGGAGTTGCTTCCAGTTAGAATCTCAAATGCGAAACCCTACCCAACAATCAACTAGGCGCATTCACATGTTTAGAAACAAAGCCAAAAGGAACCTTCCTTTCCTGTGTTACAAAACACTTGACCGCAAAACAGAAACATCACGATACGAAATCCCAAGACCTTTATGTGGAGTAAAGGTGGGAAAAAACGCCGTCTGATGAAACCAGCTGTGGTACCGTACATGCCACCAACTCTTGCCAAGGAATTCTTGCCACAAAAATCGAGAAGGTGCTGATTTAAGTTCGTGAAAGTCTTGATTGACGGATCAACTACAGCGGAGTAGTACCTCCATGACTCCCCTAACACAACGTAAGCCCTCTGAATCCCTGCCAGTTCCGCGAAGCTACTTTACCACAACTGACCACGGGCCACCAATCATCAAAATGTGTTGCGTGACTGTGTCACTGTGTGCTGTCGTTTGTGGAACTGTAGTTGCGTAGGATATTTGTTTTACCGATTAATTTCTGAGTATACTTGAAGTGCGGGTCATAATAGACGAAATGGACTGAGAAATGACCCTCACACCCAGCTGGACAAATTAAACAATGGTCTCTTATAGAGACCTTTATAGAGACCTGAAAAATTCATGCGGCTTCACCGAAAGCCACCAGACTTTTTCAGGTGTCTGCAAGATACCATTGCTTAAATTGTTCAGCTGGTTGCGGGGATCACTTCTCCATTTTATCGTGGCCGGTATGGACACAAAACGCCCACAAACTTAATGATTTGCATACAAACTGAACAGAGCACATCAAGCAAACTTAATAAAATGAACGCAAAGTTAATTGCCCTTTTCCGAGTTCATGTCTACGACGTTTTTCTTACGAAAATTAGTTTTCATTCATATGTAAAGTAGAACTAATCACCATCACAAAAACTTCACACTGAGACTCGCTATGAGGAAGAGGTAGACATGAACTCGGAAATGGCCAAATGACACCCGAACTTTATGAGAGGCGTACAAACTTTAAAACTTGTATACAAATCATTAATGACGAACAAGGATACACGGACATAAAAAAAGACATACAAATTTATAATTGGCAGAGCTTACAAACTTAAAGGAATGCTAACAAACACAAACTGCTCAAAAACGTAATAAAATGACTAACCTGACTTTAATAAAATTGAAACAAATGTAATAAAATTGTTTTTCACTTAATATAAACTTAGTGTATTTCTTGCAGATTTTAGGACTGTAACCATTTTAAAATTTTTCAACTTGTTTATATTTGTTAAGTGAGAAACAATTTTGTTATAATTATTTGTTTCAATTTTATTAAAGTAACAGCCGTTTTATTAAGTGAACGAGGACCTTATCGCGTTTGACAGTATTCCCGGCTACGTTAAGTTTCTAAGATCTGTCTGTCAAACTTTGAATGCCATGTTACTGAGTTTGCACATCTTTGATGTCTTACATGTAGATACAATGTCCCGGCATGCCGGCCACGGAACCATTTCGATTAATTCCTCTCAAAAAAGAACATCTACCATGATCGTGATTTTTTACCTATACATATATTATTATTATTATAAAAATAGCATTTGATAGCAGAAAAACCATATAGGAAACAAAGGAGCCAAAAAAGGAAAATAGGATAAAGGGCTTAAACAGGAAATTTCGCCGGAATCGCTTTTTTTTTTTACCAATTACTCAAAAAAAAGAGTATAGTCGCTAGCAAATGGGGTCCAATTTAACAGTCTTTTTAACCTTTTATTTTAGTACTGGGAGCAGATCACCAACCCACTGCTTAAGAGTGTTGCCGACTGGAGTCACAAATCACTGCCAGCCTTGTTTGGGTCGGCGGAGGAAGCCGAGAAAGCCAAGAAAATGAAGGAGAGACGACATATGCTTGAATACTTTACGAGTTTCAATAATGATTTAGTGGGAAGGGTGGATTCCATTTTCATGAAGTTTGCTTCTCTTTACGGTCCCTCCTGCCAGGAATGTGTCTATTTAAACAGGTGAGGTGAATTTCCATCTTTGCAAGGGTGCTTTGCATTGGTGCAAGAGCTCACCATTTCTAAATACAGAAAAGCAGGGATGCATGGCGCAGTGGTGAGGGCACTCGCCACCCACCAGTTTGGCCCGGGTTCGATTCCCAGAATTGGCGTCATATGTGGGTTGAGTTTGTTGTCTGCTTCAAGGGATTTTTCAACCGGTACTCTGGTTTTCCCCCGGGTGGGGGGAGGGGGAGGGGGGGCACTTCCTATCAATGGGCTAATGGGAATGTGCCGCTGGACGGGGTCACATTTTCACGACTGGATTGACTATAATTGGGTTGCATTTTCAACTGAGTTCCCAACAGAGTTTCTAAAATGGGGTCGCAAATTGTCGGGATTTTGGGGCTAAGAAAATTCTGGCTAGTGGGATTTGAAAATGGAACGATTCGCGGTTAAAAAAGTTGTTACGGCGAAGACACGAGACATAGCCCCGAAAGCCGCCGTGGCGAGGGAAAAAAATTCTTGTTTTCGCGTCTTTGTTGGCCCTTAAAGCGGGTTAATCGCTCCTCGCGAAAGAAAAATAAAACCTCTGGCACTCAGGTACTATAACCCGCAATGCAAAGGAATACTTTGTTAGAAACCACTGTTTTAGATTTCCGAGACTCGAACTCCACTGATTCGCCGTCGTGTTTTACTTGCATGTAATTTAGTTAACGTAAAGCAGAACTTGTTTTAAAAGGGGAAAGAGAAAACCCCTTGGGAAACGCTTGCCGCACTGGTTATCTTGACACTGGTTACTACTACGCATCTTTAGTTTTTACATTGCTCGGCAGGTTCTTCTCGGATGCTGTGGATATGGTTGCTTCGAAGACGAGTGTCATTGAGAAACTACAACGACTGGAACGCGAGTACAGAAGACTGGCGCAAAATCCATCCCTCGGTCGTCCACAAGCTTCAGGAGGGTCGCTCTTCGAATTCTTGATAGGCAGACAAAAGCCACCCTTCAAACCAGGCGATGATGTGTGGACGCTGATGGAAGAAAGAACAAAATCATTCGTGGAGGAAATGTCGGGGAGAGGTTAGCATACCTGAACGATTGCCAGTGTGATTGTCCAATAAGAATCGAATCAACCTCAGCAAAGAAACACAAGCAGGCAGAACAAAAAGAACCAAAGAAAAATACTTTTACCGCGAGCTCATGGGCTCCTGCTTTTTACCTATGAAAGACTATAGCGTTACCATAGTGCCAATCTTTCGGCGGCCCGTAAAACAATAAAACGATCTTCGCACCTATCTGGACAATAAAACAAAATTTCAAGCATAACAAATGATTATGAACATAATAAGTGATCTTTGCACAATTAAGTCTAGCAAATTATTATTTATTTATTTATTTATTTTCACATGACTTAAGATAAATTGCAGGAGTAGAGCCAAAGCTAGAGGCTTAAATGGCCTAATGGTCAGCAAAGAAAGAGAAAATAATTTACTTTAAAATAGTGAGATTTGAGACTCTTATATTTGTTGCAAGACTGTTTCGTACATTAAGGACGGCGCCTACTAATTCAATGGTATTTTTGCCCCGGTTTATGATTATGCGGGAAATGTAGATCTTAACAAGCGTTATTGAAATCAAAATAGAAAATTGGGGGTAACCACGCATTTTTCAAAGATAATTCATGAATATTTGTACGAATATTTGTACGAAGCTTCAAAATACAAAGGCATGTATGGCGTTCTTTCTCAAATTGAAGCTTAATTATCTCTGAAAAATGCATGGTTACCCCCAATTTTCTTTTTGGATACCAATAGTACTTACTAAGATCTACTTTCTCTGCATAATTTTAAACCGCGCAAAAATATCCCTGTATTAGTATGCATCACCGATAGGAAATCCGCTTATCTCGAGATGCGCAGAACGTATGCGCAATAACAATAGTAGGCACCGTCCTTAATAGGAATGTCAAAAATATTAGGTGCTGGATAACGAATGTCAGACAATTCGCCCCACGGACAAATAGCCCCCACTTTCTGGATAATATCACACAGAAAACCGGCGTAGTTTTTAACTATAACCAACAATCGCATAGATACGGTCGCAAACCGTGACATTCCTTCTCAGGACTCCAGGCACTCAGATGGTCAGTTCCAATCGAGGGAAGATCACCTGAAGATCTATCGATCCTGAATCGTGAAAAAAATCCCAACCACCAATGCTTTCGAGTGACAGCATTACAACAGCAGATAGCAGATTGGCGTCTTACAGTGCAACGCGCCTTACCTTGGCCACCCAACAAACTTTCAAATTTGATAAGTGTAAATACCTCAACGCAACAACGGAGTTCAACTTACAACCGTGCGAACCTTGCAAGAAGGCGTGACTGTCAACAACGGAGTTCAACTTACAACCGTGCGAACCTTGCAAGAAGGCGTGACTGTCAATCAAATTCGTACACCGTGATTGGCGTATAGAGCGGTTTTCAATTGAGTGTCGTAAGTAATTAGTGAATTACTTTGGTTTCTGACCAAATGGCCATGGAAGTAGAGTGAAGTGGTCGGAAACCATATTGATGATGATTGAGATTATCACATTTAGTGAGAAACCCAGATAGTCTTAAGTAGTCGAGCTCCTCAAGGACTTTAGAGAGACGTGGGAGAATAGAAATAGGACCGCAGTTAGAGAATATAGAGAGTCACTAGATTTAAAATTTGGGAGAACTTTGGCAATTTCGAGTTCATCAGGCAACAAACCATAGAAAGAAAAAAAAGAAAAAGAAAATCTGATATCTGACCTGCTAATCGCCCTTTCTCGCAGTCTGCGACTGAATTGCTAAGGGCGCAGCTCAACGAGATCGGACCG
>NC_090879.1:29202546-29210046 GCF_036669935.1 Montipora foliosa
CGAACGGGAAAATTCAACGAAGACGAGTTCCCAATTCGGTGGGAAGTTCTAACTCCGAGTCCGTGGATTTTGAAGAAGATATGGACGTGGAAGGTATCAGCAATTAGGAACTGTAAATAAGTTTCGATATCGGACCAGCGAGGTTATCTGATACAACTGACGCATTTGTTGGACTTCACATACTGTTTTCCTCAACTCTCTTTTTCCAGCAGTGCATTCCGCTTTTTTGAGAGAACGAGAAGGACGGTAAATAAAAGGAACCCTTCTACCGGAAGATAATTGCTTAGTCACGCTACTCAAATTAGATTAAAGTTTTCGTAACTAGTAAAGTACAATTATTTTTTGCAACCTCGCTCAGTGACTCCAGATTGTCAGTTTGTTAATTCATGGAGTTATTGGTTTCGCGACGTACTGATTATTAAACAAACAAAGACGGTTTATATAAGCACTCCGGTTTCCCAAAAGAAACAATTGACCGTGGAAAAAGGAATCTTTTGTAAGCACATCTGTCCGAGCCCCAAAGGTTCTATTTTTAGTGCCTGCTTCAGTTGCTGACAATTTGAAGATGTCGTTCATTCCCATAAGCGTATTTAGAGGAAAACGCCTTCTTTGGACTAGTAAGCTTCAAAGTATGCATTGCTTGGCCGTGTGTCGCAGACGGACAGAAACTGGCAGTCATTCGGCATGGGACGGAGAAATCAAGGGATATTTCCGAGGAAAGCCAAAAACGTTACAAGACAGTTCAAGGGGTGTTACAAACAACTGCCGGAATTGCCATTCCGGACCGTTTATAATAGCCGTCTTTTCTTGTTGAGACCACCGACCCGTTCAGTCCTCACTTTTACATTCAAAATAATTTAATTAAGAAATGACACAGTGGTTGAAGTGTTGCTATTGTGTTGCTAAAAACGGAGCAAGTGGTCTTGTACACGGCAACGGTGCGAAACGAGGTGTTTTAATCTTTTGAGCATCGTAAATTACTCAGTTCACACAAATGCCAATAAAAAAATATCGCTTTTTCATCGCTTGGGTATTTGTTGGTTCACCACTGCTGGTGACGTTTAAAAGGTGTTTTACTGACGGGGCCGTGAGATAATAAATTTGTCGCACGAGGGCTGACAGAGTAAAACGAAATTCGATTTTGAAAAAACAGAACTTGACTCGCTGTGGATGAGAAAGCTAACATGGGAATGGAATAAATGCTTTGGTAAAATGGCTGGTGAGGTTTTCAACAATAGAATTATTTCATCCCAAAATGTTACATCAATGGGAAAGTGACTTGTATCCTGTTTATACAACCAGTTTACTATTTTGATTTTAATCCCCACTACGCCCCAGGGGCAACCAGCAAAATGAAGACGCCCAGGCTTTTTCTTTCAAAGGCGATTTAAAAATTGGCGTTGTAGCCAGGGGTTATGCCTATCAAAACAAGAAATAACCTTGTGACAAAGTCAATTTTGATAATTTGGGGCCTAAAAATCCCGGTCATTAAAAACTGGCAGTCAAAGATGAACAGAAAATACTTTGAATTTCTGAATGGTTATGTTGATGTCTTTTTTCCCTATTTGTATTACTGTGGGCGCGAGGGGTTATAAATATTGGTTAAAAAAAATACCCTTTCGGTCCTAGACATACAAGAAGTAAACAGGAAACCACAAGTTGATTTTACAAACTGGAGAAGGAACTTCTCATTTCCGGCCGCCAGTGAAATGAAAAAGAAAAACACTCAACCGACGACGGCTGGAAGCTGGTAATAATCCGCTTCCAAGAAACCTGTTTGAATTGCACAAATATAGAGAGATGGAAATTTAACCGCGGTTTTTTTTTCACGCCAGTATTTAATTCCTCAAAGCAACAGGGATCTTGAACGAAAAAACTGAATGAGCGCTGAGGCGAGCTAAAAAATGGCTTCAGGGGAGAGGACGATAGGTTTAAAAAAATTCAGGGTGGAGGAGGACGGGAAGGGAAGAGCCCCAACTTCACTAGATCCAATTCTCTCCTAGCTGCGCTTCCAATATGGCGGCCCTTCAACGAAAGTTCGCCAAAATAAAGGAAAAGAGAATTTGTTCAATGATATTTTCAGAAAGCTACTTGTTTTTGGCACGAATTGAAATTAGGAAAGGTACTGGAGGGACTCTCGCACCCAACACTTCACGAATTTCTGGTTATATAATTATTTTTTTGGATTTTTTTCACTAGAGATATACGGAGAAACACAATAGGACTCAAGATTCCCTGAGGATTTATTTAAAAAGTGATCTGGACCGAGTTCACTTCCAGTCTGATGGCGCTTGGTTCGTATTTCAAACTCCAAGCAATGGTTTCCCATGTGTAAACCCTATAAGTTATAACGTACATCACGTCAAACTCTCTTGGAGATTTCGAACCTTCTCATCTTAAACTTAAAAGAAATTCAAAGAAAGTCGTAAGGGGTTCACGCCCCAGCTTGTACCCTCACAAACCGTCCACTTGTAAATATCATTGCATTGATTGTAGTGAACTAGGCGACGGTTTTTCACGAAAAGAAAGATCCTCCATACACTTTGCCTCGCCGGCAGTTTCATCCATAGCAACTAGCTAAACAATATTACGCATCCTCGGAGAACCAGGGGTAATCAGTCGGGACGGGATGAGGAAATCCCGGGCAAAATCGGGTAAAACTTAAGCCAGTCCCGATTCTGCCCGTTTTGTCTCCGAGGAGTACTCCACTGTCAACCGTCTTTCCATCGATACCAAGCCTTGGTATCAGTTCTTTCCATTCAAGCAAATGCCACGATCCGCTGGTCTTTCCGATGTCGATGCCTTCAAAAGGCGGGAACGACGTCGAACTATACAAATTTCTTCATAAGCGTTCTTTTTCTCTTCGTGTATTATTGAGGTTAATTACTTTGGTAAATGTGCCAAAGAGAGCAAATTCAAGGGTTTTAAACCCAGTCTTTTTCGACTATTCATATTTCTGGCAAGGAAAGTAGTGTCGCGAGTGCAGAAGTTTGTCGGTTTTCCCCGGCTAATGGACATTTTCTGTGCTTGGCATTTAGATGCGAGATATTACCGAATTCAGTGTCGCATTTATCATCGCTCAATCGTCATTACCCGGCTTTTTCCACGGTCGCCAGCAAGCACCGTACTTTCCCGCCTTGCTCAATGATTATTTCCCGCCTTTTCACCTGCTCGCGTTTCAAGGCCCGCGCTTGTTGCCTTGTGACCAACTTTGACTCACATTTTCTTGACTATGTCTTTAATGTCAATAGCCAGGCGTCGTTTATCCACCGAACCAGCGAAGGATTCGCCTGAAAAATCGAAGAACAAATAAAAATTACATTTCATGAAACTAAAGAAGCATTAGACAATTTTCCTTTTGCACAACGTTTTGAATTTTTAAGAAAAACACAACCTATGACTAAGGAAAACAAATATATTGAAACTGTGACAGTACCGTCCCATGCCTGTTTGATAAGCGCATCTTTGAGTCGCTGTGAGTAGGGATTCTGCTGCAACGCATAGGAAACCAGTCTTTTCAGTTCATCTTCGGGCGACAAATTTTCTGCGTCAGAATATGATAAATTAAAATTCGTTAGTTGTTAGTGGAAACCCATTTTGATCGCTGGGAAAAAGCGTCGCAAAGAACTTTACTTGATTTCGCTGGAAAAAAGTTATGCATTTTGACGTTGGAAGCAAGGGATTTCATGAACAACAGCAAGGCAGTGATAGAGTTTGCTAGATGCTTTCTGGACTCATTTCCAATGTCCGATTTCAACCAAGTACGAAACAACACCAACCAATCACGTCGATGTAAACAAAAAAAAAACCGGCGAGCCAATCACAGCAATGAATGCAGCCGAGCGAAGCACGGGAAAACGCGTGCGTCGCGTGGTTGTGAGAATGAGGAAATACATCACCCAATCACCAAGCTTAGTTAAGTGAAACCAAATCAATCACGACCATATATACTTTCACACTTTCAACATGTACTCGACCGAAAACATCCAGAGTCCCATATTGCATTTAAGCACTTGTTCAAGTCTTAACATTCTCTCTGAAATTTCCAGTTTCTAAACAACCCTCTTTGGCGTGGAAAACCTGAGAATTTTCTTCCAGGTACTGTAATATTTTAAAATCAGCTCCATTCAACACATACCTGCCGCGCCATCAACTGGTCGAGGAGGAATGGTACAGAATGCTATGATGTCTCTCAAAGACTTCACTGATTCGTCATTTTTTGTGCGATCAACTGTTGCCCTTGATGGTGTGTGATTTGCGCCCAAAAATGAACTGCAATTAAGTGATAGATAAAGAGTATCAAATTTTGTCAAGGATAACATTCTGTTGTTAAGGTCTCGGTAAATGAAAATTTTAGTACATTGCTCGATTTTGTTTTTTTTTTTTTTGTTTTTTTTTTTTTTTTTATTTTTGGCACGAGTGGGTGCTAACTTTTATTTTGGCAGAAAACAAAAATCAGAAAGTGCTTTTTAACCCTTCTAAAATGAGCCTTTTCTGTTTCCCGCCATGAGTTGCCCACGAAAAGTGATTGACAGCCCCTGTCTATTGCGTGACGCAAAAATCAAAATTCTCCCACCTCCAGTCGGGACAGGTTTTAAGCTATCGCTTTGAAACTTTCACATATGATGGATAATGATATAGACTCAAAACGAGTGTGAGGAATTTTCCGATTTCCCTTTGTAACTCATTTCATGTCAGTTTCTTTCCGTAAATCGCGCTCGAGATTCGACTTTTTAGTTTGAAATGCAATAATTCCGCTAATACGAGACATATGCAAATTTCCTCACACCCTTTTTTAGGTCTTTTATCTGTCAATCAGATGCAATAAAAAGGAGGTTGAATATTAACAACGCGAAAGGGCTGGAGCTTCAGCAGTAAACTCGATACCTCTGAGTTCGAGAGCAAAAAAATTAAGCGTCTTTTGAAATTCAATGAAATAAAATCTTTTATAAGGTAATTTAGTCTTTTAGCTTTAATTTGATATATAACTTGCCTTTGTAGCGAAAATACTCGCGCGACTAGAATTTTTTCCTGTGGGCACCTCGTTTTCATTTACCGAGACCTTAAATCTTGTTTTGTTATTTTGCATGGCAGCACGCCTGTTTTTCCTTCTTAAACGTCTTTTGTGACGTCAAGAATCCACAACAAAGAACTAAACATTAACCTTGTCAGCACCAGAGCTAGCAATCTCGTTCGGAGAGTCCTCGTTCCCTTGACGAGCGGTCGGGAAAGAGACACTCTGGTCAAATCCAAAAAAAAGGCCATATTTGATTGGCTGTTGAAAAACAACATTTTACCATTTTACCTGCCATTTTACCGGATGTTTCGGTCCCTTGTGGAATGAAAGTAGTGAAATACATACGGCGACATTAATTGATTAACGCCTTCCCGAAACCAGTCGGAAGGATACAGCGCGTATCCTTCGAATTGTACACTACATTCTTTAAAGCCTCATAATGAGCTTCCTTTAGGGAGGGTTCAGATTTCCCTAACCTCTCGAGAGCGTAGTCCAATACGTCGTGGAAGTGCGCTACTTCAGAGGAAGAAGCCATATTTCCAAATGTTTGACTTTCCACGCATAGTCAGAAGACCCTCCACGCATGCGCAGTTATTGAAACGGAACCATACTTTTCTGCTTCCGGTTTTGGGTTATTCCAGAGTCTCCCGCGCCCGTTCCGCTGGACATGGGTAACGGAGGCTCTGGGATCGAGATTGCAGAGCTAGTGGCTGTGGTCATAACAGATGGACAGTCTTATGGTTAAACTCCAAAAATCTGAATGTTAATTCTCTTTACTGACTGCCATACATTACTTTTTATGTCAGTTATGGGAATTTGATCTTATCTCTAGGAAAAAAAACCCAGGTGATAAATTGCTTTATTCTCGTCACCAGTCTGCTTGACAATGTATTGACCTTTTTGAGGAGAAAATTTATATCAATCACTCTTGGGAGTGTAAAAGTTACTATTATGAGCTCTTGTATTAGCTCTATACGCTTCATAACAACAACAGTTACGAAAGTCGTCATCAGTCCAAAAGCAAAAGGAAGGCTCCATGGTTGCAAATACGACGTTTGTCGCAATTGAGTGTGTATTTCACTGCTCGCGATCCTGTAGATAAGTGGATGAAGAAAGCAGGGAATTGTATGATTAACTAACAGTTCTTACCCGAGTTTGAACATCTTTTTTCTTTTCATTAATATGGGATTTTTAGCTTTTGAGACAGCTTTTAGCACCACAGCGCGGTCTGGTAACCTCATTTTTGTCAACTGAGCTGAATGTGCATTCATAGCTTCACGGAACGCTTCCTGAAAGAACACAAAACAATGCAATGTTAGACAATCGAATTTTCGAAAGAAGGCAAATGAGTGTCAGTTGCAATTGGTGCTGCACATAACAAGTGAAATTTCGAAGGAAAATGGTGATACATATCTTCTTTACAAGAGCAAAGATTTATTTTAATGACGTAAAACACATTTCCTTTAGGTGTACTGTAACAGCTTATATCAAATATATAATACTAATATCCATATATCAAGCCTATATAGTAAACAAATAAGTGCTCAACTAATAACTAGAAAGACTGCAAATTAAATCCATTTTAAGTGGATCATATCAACTATTGTTTTTTGAGGAGAGTGGAAAACCGGGGTACACGCAGAAGAACCTCTTGGAGCGGAGTATTGAAGCAACAAATTAAACCAAATCCGTATGTGACCACGCCCAGGAATCGAGCCCAGGACACACAGGCGATTACGGTCATCACTCTCCCAACCCTACTTCACAAAATCCTGACTTAATGAACTACTGACCAACCTCGTCGGCTACAATAATTGAAGGCGAATCAAGAGGAGTATCTCGCACAGCTCCGTCGTTAAGCCACGGATGCTCGAGCAATTCAGTGACTGTCATTCTTTGCGCTGGCTCAACTTGCAACAAGCTAGAAATGAATTGAAAGCAGAAAATGCAGTGGTGAGACTCACAAGCAATGCACACCACAGGTGCTTAAATGGAGCTTACGAGCCGTGCTCATCCAATGCATGATTGTTGATAACTGAGCTGAGCCCACGTTCCCATTCGCTGAGCTGTGACGTAGCCTTTGCGTTATTCAGCTCTTTTATTGTTAATATGTCGAGAAATGTCCCTAATTAGATGCAGGCAGATTTCAATAAGCGTCACGAAGTGTCCCCTTGCTATTCTACCCAACTTCAACGTCACTCGTGTCTCGGAATACAGACAATTAACCTCACAAAGTGTCTCACAAATTAACAACTCACGTTATTAGCGCGATTTTACAATATTCGTGTTAATTTAATGTATCTTAATTAATGTCGATGTAAATTTAATGCACGCTATTTTACAACATTGTTATTTTAAAGCACCTTTATTTCATTACAAAACCTTATTAGTTCCTCACTAGATCCATTTGAGCAATCCTAAAAGCTAACTACTGTGAATGCTTCTTTTTCTCCATGAGACATATGTATGTTGAGATTTTGTAA
>NC_090879.1:29217546-29230046 GCF_036669935.1 Montipora foliosa
TAAACTTTGTGAAAAGACGACTCGTGTGTATGATTCTGCGCATGCTCTGTTGACTCCATTTACGGGCAGGAGTCCTAGATACTAGAGCAAATCCGGATTCGTTCAGATACGTGTGGACGGGGAAAGTCGATCCGAAAACGCTACGTGTGGACGCAGAAAATTTTCAAATGTATCCGGGGCCCAAAGTGTCAATCACCTCAAAAATCCTTTTCGCTCAACAATTCTCTGCATTTGTGTAACACTAATTCTTTGGTTTGCTAAACTCTCTCCGTGAAAGCCGATGTTTTAGAGGCCCCTCTCGTTTTCAAAACGCTCCACTTTTGGCAGCGTTTCAAATCGACCCGGTTGCGGCAACGGTCTCGATCGGTGTCGTGTAAACAGAAGGCGTGACCGCATTGAAAATGATGCGTTCGCTCTTGTGAACGCTGCCTTAATTACATGCCACCAATTTGCTGAAAAAGGGAAAGGACACGCCTATTAATAGTAATTAGCCTTTGTTTCCTTTAATAAGATGCAAATAGGTGTCAGGTAAAAGGCCGCCATCAATCAGGTTCAAAGGAAAGAATACACTGTAGGTATCAAAAAAAGGACACAAATTTGCCCTGCTGTCTAACTTGACATTCCTGGACCCGCGAGAGATTACCCGCGACCCGCGCCGATTGGATTCTCACTAACAGTTACCTGAAATCCACCACCATAAACAAAATATGGAAAGTCGATAAATACCTGCGGAGACACGTAATAAGGTGTAAACTGTGGCGTCACAAGATCACCGCGATCAATCTTGGCGAAACCAAAATCTGCAAGCTTGATTTTCACATTCTGGCGAGAGACAAAAACAGGAATCAAGTCGTTTCAATGAGGCGTCAAGTGATACAGGCCTACATACTGGCTTTATGCTTTAATATATGGAATTTGCTTTCAAAGTGAACACTCAATGCTTACCTCGCTTTTATCAAGAAGCAGCAGATTTTCTGGTTTTAAATCCCTGTGAGCAACGTTGAATGAATGGCAGTGGTAAACAGCTAGAGCAATCTGAAGCAAGAAAGTTCAAATATATAAATAATTAGAAATAAATAATAATTTTAAAAATATTATTGTCAATCTCACGCCAACTCCAGCTTATGGGCCATTCAATTTTTTTGTCTTAGAATAGCTGAGGAGAAAGGGATGTTCTGTTTTGTGGATAAAACGTATGTTCTGTTTCCCAACCCTTCATTGTCAACGTACTCTTTTGGACGAAAAGTAGCCCACACACTCTGCATTATGAGTTAATGATGTCGTAGTCTGTACTAACTTGTTTATGATTGTCAACTAATATCACAGACCTACAATGTAAAGGGTCATAATAATATTATTTTATAAATGCTAAAAGTTTAACAATGGATGTTGCCCTGGTAAAATTAAGAAGACAACAAAGTAAATACAACATAGTTGTAAATTGCATAAAAAATGCAAGAAGCATTTCACCTGTTTGGTGAAGGTTACAGCCTCTTTCTCGGTAAATCTTCTTTTAGATCTAACAAGCTCGAACAGTTCACCTCCTTCCATCAGCTCCATCACCATCAGTATCCTTGGACTAAACACGGGAAAATGACTGTCAAGAATATTGATCAAACAAATTGTATTCACTTCAAATTCAAAATGTTATTGTTGATTCCCAGCAGCCATTTTGGTGTACCATTTTGGTAGACCAAAATGGCACCTTCATAAAAAGTTTTGTGAGACGTTTCGTCTAATAACTAAAAAATTGTGCACCACACAGACTTCAGACTTTGAGAAGTTGTTTCAATATATAATATATTAGTCTTTTATAACACTTCGTTTTCTTGGCTTTTTTTAAACATTGAAGGGTTAAGTTTTATTTTTTTGGTTGTGTGACAGTGAAAACGGTCTTTTGGAGACTCCTGGGAACTATGTAGGCCTTTAAACTAGGTTCTGATGAAAAAAAGTGCACACTTCATTTTGGTTGATCACACCACTAAGAGAACATCATTCCAAAGTTAAAGGGATAGTTTTACAGTTTTGCGCAAGTCCAAGCTTTGGCGCTAGCATTAGTAAATTTTACACTTTTTTTTACTGAACAAGATGATGTTCTTTAATCACAGAGAGTACTAAAGCAGATACACTGAATAACTGGGGCCCAAATTTTGAGGAAGATAAGTACTGCGGGTTTACAGTGTACGCAGAAAATATCAAATTTAGTTTCGACCATCAAATCAATTTTTTTGTACCAGCCAAACATTTATTATGCGCACAAGTTGTCATAACACACAAGTTATCTATTCGCATGTAGTAGCTTCATTAACACAAAAGAAATTATTGCATAAGTAATTCCACTTCTATGGCATTGTTTCCAATTCCTGCTTGTTTCAATAATAATGGAATTAAATAGGCTGTCACCGATGTGACAGTTTGCCCATGCACAGAGAGGTGAAACCCTACCCCTTTAGAGCGCAAAGATGATTTCTTGTTTTTTAATCACGTCCTGCTTATTGCTAAGCAATACGTATATTATTGTAGAATCAACGCTCTCGTACCATCTCTCCGAGTATGTACTTCCAGAATTAAAGCTGTTTATGAGTTGGAGACTGCTATTTCAAAAAGTGGAAAGAGTTTGGCTTTTCATCTTCAAAAGTGGGGCAAGTATTGTAGACAAGGGCAATAACGTATTGCAGAAGTGTTCAAAACCCTCACGGCCTCGCGGCCTCGTTGAAACGTGTTAACTTGATATTCTCAGTTTGTTGTTATCAGCTTAGGTAGCCTTAATGTAGTTTGTGTGTGTGTGTTGTAGTTTAGTGTTGTCCTAATGTAGTCATTTGTTTTGTTATTACTTAACGTAAACAATAACAATAAAAATAAATAAAATACAAAAAAAAAGAAACCCTACCTTTAAGATTTGAGAGCACTGAAACCTAAGAAAACCCAATGTCTAACTCTTATGATGAAAAGTTACTGTTACATGTTGTAGTGTTAAATGTCAAATACAAAATAATTGCTTAACTTACATGGGTCTCATTTCACCTGGGAATTTAAAGTGCACAGCATAAACATCCACTACAGACACTATGTGAGAGTGATTACTGCATAAATAATGCACTTTTGCCTGAAACACACAAAATATGAAACAATGCTGAGTTTGAGTCTGAATCTGAGTCCTTTCATGGGAACACAATCATGAGCTCAACCAATTGCCTTGCTCCCAACTGATTGGCTTCATAGTTCAGTTGGTAAAGCACTGCAACAGCATCACAGAGGTCATGGGTTTAAAACCCCGCTGAAACCGCCTGAATATGTAAGGTATCTATAAGAGACAATTATCATGAAGTGCGAAGATCACTTCTCTATATTTGACCATGGGTCATTGTCCCATTCAGGACAAAGAACACTTCAGTCTCCCTTTTGTCTATAGCCCCCCCTTCCCCCCCCCCCCAACCTTCAAATAGATAGAGTACATCTATTTCATTCAATGCTGAGTCTTAAATTAAGAATCACATAACAAACGCTCTTAATGGTTAAAACCGCATGCTTTTATGAGAGTACAGATGCATGGCTGGTGCCACTCGTAGGATTTGGAAAACAAAGCTTTCTGAAAATTTTAGCCACATGCATGAGGAAATTAAGAAATTTTTGATTATAAAACAAACAAAGAAGCCTCACCTGTTATCTGTTCTGTAGTAAACTATACTTACATGTATAGGAAGTAGATAGAGTACTCAAGAAGTCAGGAAAACACTCAACTACATTTCGTGTTTCCCCTTCACTTCTTTCGTGCTCTATCCACTTCCTGCTTGCTTTACAACTACAGAAAAGATCACAGGCCAGGTTTCTTCATTTGTTAATTGCTATTGTCTGATATGGAATTTCACAGTAGTAGGAAATTTGTCATAGTTAACAATCCCTTCTTTTGCAGCTGGATACCACATGTTTCCGCTGGAGAGTACAGACAAAACCAAGTTATCGTCAAACTACTTGTAGTCTCTACTTTACGTGCACCAAGTGCAATGCTGAGCAAGAATGGGTACAAAGTCATGTGTATAGAGAAGAAATTTATCCCAGACTATAGACTATAGATTACACAATGTAGTTATGGTCACCTTAATTATTTCAAAGGACATAGGACACAAAACTAAATTCCAATAAATTCTGTTCCTGGAGATGTTTCATGGGCTACAATGACTCAAGAGGCGACCATAGAATTGCACCTAAAACCAGCAATAGCATGCAGCCTTCACATAAGAAAATGGGCCAGTACTCAACTCTCACACTGGTTGCAGAGACTAAGGCATGGGGTTCCCGGGATAGTGGACTGATCTATGGGGCCACAGTGATTGACACTAGCTATTGTGACCCTGCAAGGCAAAGCTAATTAAAAGGTAAATTGGGACTTAATGTCAGGTCGTAATAAATCACTAGTTTTACTTCTTACCTCTGTTCTTGCTTTCGGAGAATCAAGAAGACATTTTAATGCAAACTGTTTCCCTGTAGTTTGACTGGTACAACACCTGAAGTCAAATTCAAACATAAATAAATTATTTCATTCAATTGTAATCCGCTTGTAAGTTGTTTCCCCTACATTGTACTCTATCCTTATATACCTTCCAATTTTTGGGTATATAACTTATTATGATAAATACCTCTGAGAGTCACAATGTCAGTTACCATTCGATTTTTTCCACAAATAAACATAAAAATTAAACTTCAAAATTGAAATTGGAAAGGCATGGAGCCCTAACTATTGCCCTAAGTAAACTTACAATACTGTCATAAAAAACAAGGTGAGTAAGATAATGATCAAGATACGTTGTAGTTAAAAATTTTCCTTGGTTAAACGTTTTTTAAACTCGTTTGTTTTTTACCTTCCTTTGTTTCAGATATATTTACAATAATATCTATAACACAAAGGAAAGTAAAAAAGAAACTAATTTGAAAAAATATATAGAGTCAAGCAAGCTACTACATGTAATTGCGTGGATCACAATAAAGTGCATATAATCCAAGGATAAGGCATTTCAAAATTATACATACCTCACTGGTCCACTGATACCAGAACCAAGTTTCCTGTTCCAGTCAACGATATAGTCATTTTCTAATGGAGTACTCTAAAGTGTAATATACAGAAATTTACCAGTTTAAGTGCAATGAGCATTAATGTTCATAGCACAGGTTTCTTACTGGATGCTTGTGGAAAAAAAAAAGTATACATATATAAAATTTATATAAAGCGTGAAACTTGATTTTCGCAAAATAGTGCTCAATACATAGAAGTAGAGCGAAATATTTATGGAAGAAAAAACAAACTACAACTTCATGCCTAGTCAAGTCTGTTTGGTGGTCGCCCACTCATCAGGGGATTTAATAAGAATAAACTTTACAATCCAATCCCTTATATACAATATAATTTGTCTAATTTGTGCAGCGCAAAATTGACAGTTTACTTGTTGCGTAGGGGGGTTTTGTTTCTGTGGCAGCAAGAAGACACGAGTTCATTACATTTGTTTAGTGTTGATGAGTGATATATATTATTATTATTATTATATATATGTACTTCAAAATACCCAAAATTCATCCAAATATACCCAAATTAATGGAAGCATTGTATGCTGTATACCTGAAATTCAAAGAAAGTGATATACCAAATACCCATATTAAAGCTGCAATATACCGTCTGATATTCAATGTAAGGAGAAATGTAGACTCGGAAAAATATCCAAGTCCCAGATGGGATTTGAACCCACGACCCTCCGTGATCTAGTCGGATGCTCTAACCACTGAGCTACTGGAGACTCTAAGGTGAGCAAGGGTCAATTTGTGGGTCTCGACTGGAACCGCATCGCGCAGCTACACAGCCAAGTGTTGACTAGCATATTTGAAACTCACTAACAGCATCGCGCTGTCACATTAATGCATATCAAGATGCAGCCAACCAACCTCCAAAGTGAGTGTGTTAAAACTGATATTCAATGTAAGGAGAAATGTAGACTCGGAAAAATATCTTGCTCACCTCAGAGTCTCCAGTAGCTCAGTGGTTAGAGCATCCGACTAGATCACGGACAGTCGGGGGTTCAAATCCCATCTGGGACTCGGATATTTTTCCGAGTCTACATTTCTCCTTACATTGAATATCATTGTTGTTGTTTCATCTTTAACACAATATACCGTCTACCCGATTTAAAAAGTCCGTGTATATACCGTTTACCCAAAAACCCTGGCCAACCCTGATACTTCACTCTTACACTTGAAAATTAAAGTTTGTGTGAATAGAGCAAACAGCGAACTTCTTCTGTGGTCAAACACTTTATTAAGCGTTTCGCCCTTCGGGCTTTTTCAGTAAAAGGACTAAAAATACTTGGAATAAAAAATCTCTCTATGACTAAGTCTTAAATAGGCTATTGAAGTCCAAAATTAAATTCCAGGGCTTTTCAAGGACTTCAAGGAGTAGCATGAACTCTGCTTCCTTTTCCTTTGCCTTCCTACCAATTTTCAGTAGTCCTACAAATCGCGATTTCCCGTTTGCATGCAAATAGCAAAGATCGATAACATTAAATGAAATTAAATTTCCCTCATAACAATGTAATGGAGCGTTACATTCCAGCAGACGTTGAAATTAAATTCCAGGGCTTTTCAAGGACTTCAAGGAGTAGCATGAACACTGCTTCCTTTTCCTTTGCCTTCCTACCAATTTTCAGTACTCCTGCAAATCGCGATTTCCCGTTTGCATGCAAATTAATAGCAAGGATCGATAACATTAAATGAAATTAAATTTCCCTCATAACAATGTAATGGAGCGTTACATTCCAGTAGACGTTAACAAACACATTTAAAATAATAAGCTAAGGTACGATGGAAAGAGGGTGCTTGTCGTGCGAAGAAATTGTTTGGTACCTTAAATTGCAGCTCTCTGTTAACTTCCGCCATTTTGAGTGATGATCAGATCATATTTATTATTTCTACATGACGCACTTCGTTAACCGCTGATAAAATTTTGGTACCCAGACTTTTTTTCCATCGCTTCTCACAAAAGGCGCGGTTTTTGAAATACACACGAAAGCATAAACGATCAAAATAATATTGTAGATTTCAAGGCGAATCCAACCGTTCTCTCTTAATCACGATGTCGCAAATACTGGACGAATTCGATCAACCTACCCCTGTAGCAATCAGTCATTGCCGCAAGATCTCAAGCGAAGACTTTGATCGTCAATCTGCCCAAACAACGAAAGAAGCGCTTCACGATTTGATGAAGCACCTTGAGCAAAGACCTCAGGAATTTTACGACGTCCTTCGGAGAAAAAAAGCAGACAATCTCGAAATGTTCCAGTTCGTTAAAGTCAAAGTTTTGAAGAAGTTTAAGGATCGGTATTTGGAAAACTATTTTCCCGAGGAGCAATGTAGACGAGACCTTGACAATCTGAAGCAACAGATTGTTTCCGCTTTCGACTATTCACAAGGTAAAAAGCTTCTTCGACTTCTTTTCGGATCGATCGATGACAATCGATCAGAGACAATCGATCAGAGCTCTGAAATCCTGATGTCTATGTCGTGGTTCATTTTTTTCTTGGTTTAAGTTTCTTCAGAGCAGCTCAATTTTGATTTTTCTTTGCTAAATATTCATAATCATAATCTGAAACAAAGGAAATTCAAAATTGAACTGGTTTAATTAAAAAGTTTTGAACCAGGAAAAAAATTTGAATCACAACAGATCTTTGTACACTAGTGTGCGGAAACATGAAAATTATTACCAGAATATTAGATTAATTTAAGATCTATGATACTATGTTATGCCCTGGTCAGTGTAAATCCTCCACCCCCCAAGCCCAGGACTATGCAGGGATTAGCCGGGAATTAGACACAAATATTGTTCTGTGGTAGGCGGGGCATTAGCACTTATATTTGAACAGACTTAACTGATTAGAGTGTAATGTGAAGTGCTTAGTATCTACCCCATGTGAGCGTTAGCCCTACTGATGGAAATGGGAAGGACAGAGAAAAACTCTGACCAGGGTGAGAATTGAACCCATGACCTTCGGGTTAGATCACCGCTGCTCTACCGACTGAGCTACAAGGTCAGACGGGAGCAGGTCATGGGAACTGACGATGTTAAAGTCATGGCAATGAACATGTACTTGTGTGGGCCCATTTCCATCAGTAGGACTAACGCTCACATGGTTCATATGGGGTATATATTAAGCACTTCACATTACACTCTAATCAGTTTAGTCGGTTCAAATATAAGTGCTACACGGCCAACGTTTGCAAAAACGTAATTCCTCCTTGTACTTGTACATGTTCATTGCCGTGACTTTAACATCATCAGTTCTCACGGCCTGCTCCCATCTGACCTTGTAGTTCAGTCGGTAGAGCAGCGGTGATCTAACCCAAAGGTCGTGGGTTCAATTCTCACCCTGGTCAGAGTTTTTCTCTGTCCTTGTGTGGACCCATTTCCATCAGTAGGGCTAACGCTCACATGGTTCATATGGGGTAGATACTAAGCACTTCATATTACACTCTAATCAGTTAAGTCTGTTTTACGGTAAGTGTTTCATTTATTGGTAGAAATAATACCTTTTCATTCCTTGTGGAGGAAGTAACAGCGGTTATAAGTCAAACGTGCCCACCAACAACATTTTTTCATATTTTAAAACTAAAATTAGGAGGACATCAATCAAATGTTTCCATGACAATACTCCTGTTCTCTTGACAGCAGTTGAATTCGTCATGGAAACATTTGATTGACGTCCACCTAAATTTTACTTTCGAAACATGAGAAAATGTCATTGAGGGGCACATGTGACTGATAACCGCTGAAATGTGTATCACCTTTGTACTTTTTGCTCTTTGGTCAAAGTTTGCAAAGTAAATCATGTTTTGAGGAGTGAACTCTCCATTTTATGTTGATGAATTTGCTTCGGTTCAATGTTCATTTGACGTCTAGCAGGGCTACATATGCAAGGATTAGGAGGTATCCATGTTTTAGATTGGATGAAAAAAACAAAACTAGGAAGAAAGTAGTGAAAACAAATAGGAAATATTTATTTAACTACATTTGCACTTGGCAATACTGGAAGACTATTTTCGGTATGAAATGAAAGCTCATTTGCACGCCACATTGGATTCTTTCTCAAAGAACTGCCTGGGATAAAATATAAATATTATTGTAATTTTCCAGATGAGTCTAAATTTTGTTCTCCCATTTTTTTTTAGTTGAAGACATATCTAAAACTAAACGAGCAAACTTCTATTTAATATTCAAAGATTTGTTTCAACTTTTCTTTCTCTCATTTCTTTCAGCTTATTTGTCTGTTGAGAATATCAACTATGAAACCCTTTAAAATCTGGAATTGTTCCAGTCAAGGGCGGGAGATTAGACAGCCTAAAATTTCTCGCATAGTGGGGCATTAGCTCCCATTAGAAACAGGAAATCCCTCCCTAATCCCTGGGGTTGGGGGGAGGAGGGGAGGTTTACATTGGCTGGTGAGTTAGAGTTACATTAAACATTAAATATTACCCAGATGGCTCTTTCATCAGGTATTTCTGATATTAATGTTAGTATGCACCAACCAAGAAGGGAGAAACACACTAAAAATACATGTAGCTGACAGAGGAAACAACATGTAGGAGTTTTGGGGGCAACAGTAATGCAAAAAGCAGGGCTCTGATTGCAGGACTGTAAGTTATACTTTTTAAATGCACATTAAAAATTTAATATGTAATTATGTTACATGTATCTCTACTTTCAGAGGGAAAGAATACTGGAGTGAGGTTTTCCAAGAGACTTGCCGAAAAGCGATGCATACAGCAACCACTGTGCACAAGTACTCCCAGAAATCCCGCCTCCATGCTTCCACCTCCACCACCACCACCACCACCTATCTTGGTAAGTCTGGACTGATCCATGCACTCATTGTCAACTTTCAAATTGTCTTTGCGTGCTCTTCTGACAATTATCTCACTATGTGAGGTTATTTTGTTTCTGGTTATTTGGATCAGTATCGTCACAGTGGTTAGTGCTCTAGCTCATCTTTCACTTGGGAAGCTGCAGGTACAAAACACAGGTCACAGGCACAAGTCACAGGTCATTGTTTTACCAATACAAAAACAACCCTAACCCTTTACCAATGCTAACATGGCAGCTAAAAACTCTTGTTTATGCCTAATTAGGCCTAAGGTTGGCTTTAATTAATGTTTAGGATTCTTTTGGTATAGACCATTTTACAGTAGTATGCTGGCCTTTGAATGAAAGTGAGGCTGGAGTTGACCTTGCTTTGATAGAAACCTCACAGCTTTTCTTATGTAAATTCCTACTTATTCGCATGAGAACAGCATCATCAACATACGAAAAGCAGTGAGGATTCTATCAAAGCAATGTCAACTCCAGCCTCACTTTCATTCAAAGACCAGGTATCTAAGCACACAACTGTAAAATAGTCTATTGGTAAAACAATAGCCTGTGACCTGAGTTTTGTACTGGCTACTTCCACTTACAGATGGATTGGATAGTGAAACTCGGCATAACATGATTTGAATTTATTGGCCCTCTTTACTTTTAATACTTATTTAGACTGAGGTATTTCTCAATGTATCTTTGTCCCCTTTCATTAAAATTGATCGGTTATATGTCAAGTTTTTCTTAAATGTCCTCATGTGCCCATTTCTATAGTAATGAGGGCAAAATGCTCAGGCCCTAGTCATTCAATTTATGCCGGATAACTTTATCCAGTGGATATTAAGTTACTGAGTATAAGATATACTTCACTTTAAACATTGGCTAAGATTTTCTTACACAACTTTTGACAAACTTTGCTTAGAGTGTGCACATTCACAATTACGAGCTCAGGACAAATACAGAAATCTTTGCAGAGATTGAAACTGTTGGATCATAGTGACTTATCCACCAGATAATTTTAGTTATCTGACCTTTGAACAACCGGGGCCAGATGGGAATCACTATAAAGTTCAATATTAGAATTTACACTCTAATAGACTGATACTTATCTCTGTAGTTGTTTGTTTAAACATACAGGTACATGTATACCCCTTCTGGTTGAATACATTTGCAGCTGGCTCCGAAACTTAAGCAGTACAAGCAGTACAGCACTTGTCTATGAAAAACTTATTTACGTCCAAATATTTCTTTTTCTTTCAGTCAGTAAACAATGGTTACGAGATTTCACCTGTGGTCAACCAAGCAAGGTAGTTAGTCCCCTTTTTGATATCATTAAAAATGTGCCCACCAAGTGCCGTTGACAGATCTCCCCTTGGATTACCAATCTCTTCCCCAAAGGCTTTGGCTTTTTCCCCAATCATAGACTTCCCCCTTTTGCACAGTCTCAGAAATTCAAATTGATAAATTAATGGTTCCCATCATGAATGGTTAAGAGTTCGGCCTTATGTGCATTTTTCATTCAACAAAAAATGCACCTATTCAGTGTGCCCATTATGCAATAGTTTATGCAAACCTGACCCAAGCCACTGCACATTAATTTGGCATAAGCTTCACGCTAAGGAGGTTGTTAGAATGAGACAATGGAGACAATAATTTGGTCCAATTTGTCAAAGTTGACCACAACTATATCAGGTCCCATATATAATTATGTGACTTGCAACCAATCTCTAGTGTAATCTACAATAATATTGCTGGTGGATGAACAAAAGGAGCTAATGAGAGATCTATTGTTTTTGTCCACCGATATGGCAACAATAATATTATTATATAACTTAACAATTGAAAGCCACCTACTGTACTCTGGTCAGGCCAAACTGAAAAAGAATTGTTCTACTTATCCTTATTGATTGTTCAAACCACAATCTCTATTAATACTTCATAATTTCCCCATTTCCTGGAAGATTTTGAAAACCTCACTTTAAGTTCTTAGTAAGAGAGAGGCTCCCCTGATTTTGAGAAGACCAAGCAAATAGTTAACAGAAATGGCAGCACAATTATTTAATATGCGCTTTTAACCTGATATAATGTCATTATTTTGTGATGTTGTTGCCATCGCTGTTGTATTTTTCTTAGCCTCCCTAATATTTAGAACGCCCGGTAGCAACCTCATTTCCAGGACCTGTCCCACCCCATAGTGAATGGGTTCGGGATTCATCAGGTAATAAATTTATGGGATGTGGGAAGCAAGAGAATGGTATGTGGGACAAAAGGGTCTGAGGTACAGGAGATAAGTAGGATCGGTTGGATTATGAACAAGATGCTAAAGACAAAGTATGGACTGGGAGACTGGGGTTTGATGTAAAAGTTAAGGGTGCGAGATTAGGGAGACAAAGGTACTAATTTTGAAAGAAAATGGGAAACAGAAGCAGACATGGGAAAAGGATGAGCAAGAGGAGACTGGGATAAGCTCTGTAAGGATCTGCAAATGCTGAGATCATTCATTTGACTTGTTAGGTTGAAGCCATCAGTTAATGGTGATGCTGCCACGCCCTCTGGAACCCTCCAACATGAATTGAAGCTAATTCAATCAATCCGAAGTGTGCAACCAAGGAGG
>NC_090879.1:29235046-29245046 GCF_036669935.1 Montipora foliosa
TTTTGATACAGAAAGAGTTTAGAGTTTTTGGAAAGCCATTATATTTTACGGTGAAGTTCTCGTAAATATGATAGTTTTAAATAACAAGTTTGAGAACACAACGAAAATTGGAACCGTCCCGGCTGATTTTTCCTGGGTGTAACTTTGTTCCGTGAAGTACCTACAATCAGGAGCGTACTCATCGGCTCCTGCTTCAATAGTGTCGGGGAATATCTTTCTTTCTGTGCAAAAATTGTTTGATTGGTGTCAATTTTCGTCGAGCCTGCACCATATATTTCCAGTTGGGAACACCTTGGGAGATTTCCATTCGACCAGATGTTTTAGTTAAGAGTTTCGATAATTTCATGTGGAGAATGGGACAACATTTTCCGGTCGGCCGCTTGAAACCAATCATTGCGATTGTTCAGGAATTTTTGGACCAGTTTTTGGACCAGTTCGTGAGGTATACCTAAATTTTCGAAAAATTTCCCGGAATATTTCCATTCCATTCGATTCCTTATCCTTTTTTTCGAAATTTTTGGTCGAATGGAAAGCGCCTCTTGTATTGGATTGGCAATTTTTTAATCGTTGTTGTGGTGAATGGTGCATCCACACCCGGAGGGTGTGACTTGAACTGGTCTTACTGTATATTCGACCAGAAAATTTATAGCCTTTTGTTGAAGCAAGCATGAACTTTAGTTATTAGACATTTGTAAAATGGTTTTGCATCTCTGTAAAATAAATTTAATATACATATATCCACTGCAGTGGAAAATAAAATGGTGACACCTTAACAGAAGTGTATCCACGCGTGAATCCACGCGTCCACGCTTCTTTGACACGTTACATCTTCAGGCGAAACCGCTGATCAAAATAACTTTCTGAGCCCACATGTAAACACGAAGGTACACTGGAGGTACACTATGGTAGTAGAGAAAATAGACTGATTTCCAGATGTTTTCGCTTCGAGTTTCTCTTTCGAGATTCTCTCGCTGCTTCCTTCAAATACTCTGTTTTACTATGGTGGTATTGGGTGAAGTTGACAAGGCTTTTATCGATGTATTTATTACTCAAAGTGAGGATGCACAGCAAAATGGCTCCTTCGCTAGTCTTGTTGGTAGGTTTGCCCGCATTGGCGCCATTAAAGAAGTAGAAGGGGAGTTAAAAGAGGTAAGAAAAGTCTCGATGCCCTTCGTGAAAAGACAACTGATCGGGTGTCTTGAAAACAAAGACCTCTTAGACCCTAAGCCTGAAAACCAGGCCTAGGCTAGCTTAGGAGTCTTTGTTTTTCCCAATTGATCTATAAGTTCACATTTCCCGAGTGACCAACTGACACAAGGTTCGGTGAAGAAACTTGACACGACCATACAAGCTTGCATTGAGGTCAACGAATGATTACGGGATACCAGATGACTTATTTGCAGGTGAATAGCGTGAATTTTTGTAAGGCTTGTCAAGAAAGGGCACTGCTACCAAAAGACATTATTATCTGGATATTCTGTTTTGATTCCACCTTTAGGCCTTACATCTCTTTTTTTTGGCACCCTTTGAAAATTGAAACCTTGATTGTTTCAATTTTTGTAAGCACTTTTGAACAACTTTTGCCAGGTTCAAATTTCTTGTCAGCCTCTGTGAATTTTAAATTTTGAACTGCTGGGAGCCCAAACTTGCAATCTTTTAGGTGTGTTGTTGCGGGGGGGAGGGGGGGGGGGGGGGGAAGGTGTTAGCACAAAAGGAATTAGGAAATATTCATTGGCGTGGAGGTCCCCACTTTATCATGTATCCATACTTGCTTGTTAACATATTTGAAGTGGGGAAGGAGGTTCAAGGAGGCAGCAGAGTTTCTTGGTTCGGGTCCTGTAACTAGCAGTAGTTTTTCTAGGTAGCATCTAGTACAGTAAAACGAATTGATTTTTTGACCCTAGCGGAGTGGCCAATAAACTCTTTATTGAACCGTCGTCATCATCAACATCATTAATATTATTAATATAGTATTATCACAATTACTGGTCTTTTAAGACCGGTAATTGTAATAATGCCAAGCAGCTGATTAATTAAAACAATTAATTTACATGTAGGAGGCTTTGTTGGCTTGTGACCTGCAGAAATCCTGTTAAGAATAAACTGCCATTAAAATGAGTAATATGCCTAAGGATTATCTTAATAAAGTGCCTATGCAAGAAACAAAGTGAGAAGTTTTGAACTTATGGAACTCTTAACATAACAATAGAACACATTATTTTGACAATGGCATACTAGCAATTACGATCATTGAGGCAATTAGATAGGTGATATACCTATCAAACAAAAGAAGGGACACTGCACAAGAGAAATATTCTTGCAAAGAAAACTTAACACTTTGCACCCAAGTGCACTGAGCAAAAGATTGCCTTTAAAAGTACAGTGTACATAGAGATGTTTAGAAACATGCATTATAATAATGAAGGGTGTTAAACTCTAGACCTTCAAGCTGACTTTCAAATATTAAATGTAGGGTTCTCCTTACTGATGTCATTGATTTCAGTATAAATTGACATTACGTTACCGAATGACAGGCTTTATCACATCATCATAAATAGTAGTCTTATCATCTGTAATTAGAACATAGAGCAAAGACCCCTGATGAAAGAAGAAGCCAAAATCTAGTCTTACTAATATTTAATAAAAGATATGGTTATTACATAAAGTGATGTTTAATAAAAAATGGGCGGGAGTGTTTTATCGGGGTTTTAAACCACAAGATGAAGCTGAGTGGTTTCAAATTTGATAAAACATAACCTGCGAGTTTTAATATTGAATGTCTTCATTAAAACATTCCACAAAGAGGGTGTCCCTATGGAGTCCAAGCAAAAGTTCTGCTGGTAAGACTGAGGAACATTAACATACAACTGTCAAGACAAAATAATTATATAGATTTAGCCAAGCCTAAAAGCAGAGCTCCCGGGTTATTGTTAACCGGGCTTGAGCCTGCAATGCAATCAAAAACCAGTACCTAGTCAGCAGTCAACTTCAAAAGAACAGCTGACCTCAATCCACTCTAAACTTGAGCCTGCGATATGGTCATGTGATACTGGTCAGCAGATAACTTGTTTTGACAAGAGTCTCCATTGCCCATAACATGGATGTCTAATATCAAATTTGTATGCTGTGAACTAGCTGGAGTATTAGGCCGCCCGATCTCGTACCCAGAATCCTCGGGCTTTTTGGTATACAAGTATTGATGACGATGATGATGATGATGATTATTATTACTACTATTAAATTTGCTTTGTGTGTTTCGCCGTCGTACGAATTTCTCTTGCAGTTGGCCATGCAACTTCCCACCAAAAAACGCTGGTTGCACCACAGAGTTTCACATTGGCATACCTGGAGGGTGGATGGTCGTACGGTCCTATGGTGACCAAAACCAAATTTTCTTACACAGATGAATTACCATGTTTTCTTACCCATGGTACTCTGCACGCAGGCCTTTGGCTATACCTTTAATATACTTAACAATTATTCGCCGAAGGCAAAGTGATTATCGGTGAATATTGACCGAGACGAAGTCGAGGTGAATATTCACCAATAATCACTGAGCCTGAGGCGAATAATAATGTTTTAGTATAAATACACAGGTGATTATTTCAAAAAAGAGGGAAAAAAAACATTTCAACGCGACATCATCTTCACTTACAGTGGCAAAACGACTACTGGCAGCCATTTTGTCCGTCGAGGTGATTATCGGCTGATAATCTGAGATAGCGAGCCAATGAGAGCGCACGATTTTGTATAATCACCTTTGTATTTATACTAAAAGCTATTACGCCTTACAAGACAGAATGCTTTAATGAGGAATGTTTTATGGGTTTTTAAAGCTGATGCATGTGATGTTTTTTTGGTCAATGATGTCATGTCCATGCATTATTAATGAGGTTGTTTTAAAATTTGGTGTTAATAAACCACTGCATGTATATTCTGTTAGCACTTGTGAGGATCTTGCCCCTTGCTTACAAGGGGTCTTGCACACACATCCTGCACTCTGTGTTTTCTTTACAGCTGGACGGTTGTGACCCTGAAGATCCTGATCAAGAGGGCGATGACTCACAACAAAGTGATGAAACACAGAGCTGGATTGGCATCATTCGTATACCTGTGCTGGAATACTACAATGCTCGACAGGGCTCCAAGTCCTGTTCTGTCTTGGATAGGGTTTGTATCACTCACTGCTTGCATTTAGAGGTTTGCCCCTTACAAGTCTGATCCATACAAAAGCAAGACATTATTGTCAAATACTTGTGAAGTGTTCGTGGCTAGTCTGACGCAGCGTTTCACCTTGGCCAAGAGACTCTTTACAGACCTTTAGAGTTTATAGGCATTAACTCAATGCGCATCACGCCTGAAGGTCTCTGAGGAGTCTCTTGGTTGAGACGAAATACTGCGTCATACTTAGCCACAAACATTTCACAAGTATTTGTCAAGCCTGTTCACTGTTTCTAGACCCTCTTCTGTCCGTCCATCCCTAAAGCCACTCCCATTGATGAGTAAAATCATCAGCCTTTAGCCAGAGCAAAATCTTTTAGTGTCACTCTCAGGATTCAAAGGGTTAAAGGGGACATGTTTTTGGAGTGGACAAAGATGTTGTAAACCCATTAATCAATGAAGTCCCCCCACCCAATCCATTGACGAGTAGATTTAATTACTTAGAATGGTGTTAGACAGCGTAAGTGGCACTATTGGGATTGGAAGGGTTATGAACAAGAATTTTGTACTTACATGAAATGTAATAATGACAAATGTAAGGAAGGAAGGAAGGATATACGTAAACGGAAGTAGATAAGTTATTTCACTCCCTAAGTATGACAAAATTTATGTATGGGCTACTGGTTTACGGAGCGAATCAATCTGAACTAAACGCAATTCAACATTTTTTAACTAGATGCTATAAAAGACGATATACGATAGATCATGTAAATATTTTTAATCTTCTAGAACAATGTGATCGAAGATTATTTTTAAAAATTAAGGGAGATTCCTGCCACCCATTGTATCATTTAGCACCAAAGGCTAAAGTTACTTCTTATCAATTACGTACGCCATCTTCTGGCCCACCAAAATTGAATACAGAAAGATTTAAGGATAGGTTTTTTAATAGATTAAATTTTAAATGCAATTTAGTTATATAGCTCTTCGATAGTATTAATGTATTTTATATACATGTATCATATTTAATTCATTGTAACATTTGTCATGTATTTAACGAATGAATTAAGACGTTGTTGTTGTTGTTGTTGTTGTTGTTATTATTATTATTATTATTATTATTATTATTACTTTCGAATGAAGTATTGTTTTGTCTTTTAATTTTCCAAGGTAAAAAAGGCAATGTTTCTTGGTGCCTCAGCAATCATTATCATCACATTGAATCAAAGGGTGATCAAGAAGGTAATATTCATAGTATTAACTATTATTATTAGTAGTAGTAGTAGTAGTAGTAGTAGTAGTAGTAGCAGTAGCAGTAGCAGTAGCAGTAGCAGTAGCAGTAGCAGTAGCAGTAGCAGTAGCAGTAGCAGTAGCAGTAGCAGTAGCAGTAGTAGTAGTAGTAGTAGTAGTAGTAGTAGTATTTACTGTAGCAGTATTGTTAGCTAGGTGTACTGTATTCTCCTCAAGCTTCACACATCACTGTTTCACAATAACCTAATGTTTTGCCTTTTTATCACCAAATTTGTGTTGTTCTTTTTTTTTACAGCTTGAGCTATCTCAGATGTTTTCAAAGCCCATCATTACTGTAAATGGAACGGGCAATGTTTCTAAATTAATGAACGCTATCCAAAGGTGTGTTTGCTACATGTTCTGAATATGATTTTTTTTATTTTTTGATGGTAACTCAGGGGTACTCAGAAAAATCTGAATGCTCTTTGCAGGATCACTTTTGCTAATTCTCAGTTCTGACTGGAATTTGAAGAATTTGGCGATGATTATGATTATGGTAATGATAACAGTAATAAGAATGATAACAGCAATATCAATAATGTAAAATTTATAATACAAAAAATACAAGCTGTTGGCTAATCAACCCAGTTCTAATTGCAACACGACTTACAATGGCCACCCAACGAACTTTTACATTTTGACAACTACATGTAAATACGTCAGCTCAACAACCCATGCAAGGGTGTTCAATTTACACCTGTGGGAACTTTACAAGGATGTGTGACTGTCAATCAAATTCATACACTTTAATTGGCAGATAATTTGTAAAAAGAACTTTGTTAGGTGGCCACGACAAGGCGCGTCGCACTGTAACAGCTAAACAAAATGTCTAACCAAAACTCTCTGCAGCTATTCACGTCTCTCGCATGCTATCACATAGGGCCATGTTTCTCCAGGAGAAATTAAGCCCAATCAAAGTATCTCAATTTCTTTTGTTTTGGTAAGAAAAAAAAACCCTTACGAATTACCACATGAATGGAAGTTGGTGATATTGGCTATATGCTGGGTTTTGATAAGGAACTTAACTTTGGGGTCCAACTAGAACCAGTGTTATTCATTGGTCATGTTATGGTCAGTGCTATGTCCAGTTCTCCTATAACCAAAGCGTTACCTAATTCTGTGAAGGGCCATTGGACAAGTCAAGTTCTTAAAATATCATTACATATTCTTGTCAAATTTCATTGCAGCAGGAAGCAGAAGCTAAGAGGAAAGATTTCAGAGAACTCATCTCTTGGTGAATTAAAAGTGAGTCAGCCCTTTCTTCTTTGTAGTAAAACAAGAAGGTCTTTAAAGCGTTTACTCGGAATACCATGTTACGCAGAAGTAGGGTGATCGCATGATACATTTTGGAAGAGTTTGAAACAAACTGCAAGGATTGAATAGACTAAAGCGATGTTTAAATTTGCTGAGTACGGCACAAAAGGAGTAAATGTTTCTGCAGCCAATTGAAATCTGGAGGGCTCATGACAACGGATAACGTATTGGTGAACATCGCTTAGTGTTAACAAATAAAATCAATAGGTCACCAAGCAAAAGTGGTAGTTTGATTTTGTACAGGTTGTTGGATCGGAAATAACGTGAATCTGCGCAATTCCGGGGTGACATATGTGGTGAAACCAGTTGGCAAAGGGACAGTGAAATACTACCGTACCGAGAGAGAAACCAGTCTTATAATTAATGTGGCCAAGTAAAATTTAGCCCCCCTCTTACAAGCTAGACAGGCAACCAGCTGCAAAGTTTCGAAATTGACAGTGTTGTGAATAATGCATTGAGCTCCCTCTAGGTAGCTAAAATGAAGGCCGTGGAACAATTTAAAAAATGACATCCGCGGATGATGCTCGTACATGTGCGAAGAACAGCTGAAAGAAAAAGACATTTCAGGCATTTCCAACATACCACTGCTGGGAGTTCTGTACTGACGATGTCGTTATGTTGTCAACATGCACGATTTAGGTTAACTATCTTATTCACAACATTTCCAGAAGACTGAATCCAGCATTTTCAATCTTTAGCTGGTATTGAGCTTTCACTCAAAGCACGGACTTGAGTTTCTAAATCGGCGAACGTCATTAAAAGTTTCACACTGAAACCCCAACACAGCTCTCATCGCTTTGGTTGCCTCACCGCATGTTATAAACGGATTTCATGGAACTCTGTAAGAATTGAGGCTGTTGGAAGCCTCGCGCGTGCAGAAATCTCCTCCAACGACACTCGACACCACGCCTGTTAATTTTTTGTTGTTGGAAAAAGTAGTAGTTTTGGGGTGCTTACCATTTAGCCAAAAAATCCGGAAATTTCGGTTCGGAGGTCAAATGGAAAGGCAATTTTCCGGAAAATCTTTTCGGAAATTGTGGACAACCTCCAGAGGTAGTCCTCTTTTTCCGTTTGGAACAGAATTCGCGAAATGCTCTTACCATTTGCGAGAATCCTTCCGTTTCCAGGCCCTTTCTCACAAGATCGAGTAAAATATGCGGGATGGAATGCTGTGTAGTAAATGGTAAGCGCCATTCTCATCCAGTTGGTCATTAAATCCGGAAAATCGCTTAGCTTTATGCAACGATCATTCCATCCGGATTATTTGGCGAAATGGTAAGCACCCTTGATCCGAGGGATCAAGTGAATTTCTTTCAGTGTGCTCTGATTGGTTCACTCGATCTCGGTTAACAGCTCATACACCTTACTTTGACCTTATATGGTAAATGATTTCGCTAAGCGTTGCTAAGCTAAAACCCCTTTCTCCGGAAAGCGAAATTTCTCTCTGAATAAAGGCAAAAATGAAAAAAAAGTTGTTTTGTAGAAACTTTAAATCAATTCCGACGTTTAGAAGTACGCCAAAAGGCAAGAAATGTTTTTGTGTTGAGCCTACGTCTGTCTGACCACAAGCCTATTACACAACATCGCATCTTCGTCAAGTTTTTTCGATTTGATTTTCTCCCTTTTTTCGCTCGTATTTCGTACTTCCAAATTTTTGGAGTTTAAGGAATTTAATAAAACAATTATTCCATTCGCGCTTGTTGGTTATAGCCAACTCGGCGCTACGCGCCTCGTTGGCTATTTACCATCTCATATCCAACGCGCGCTCATGAAATAATTGTTAATTAACGTCACAAAGTGTCCACCAAATGCTGCTCTTTAAGTGAAGATTAACTGCTGCTAAAAAAAATAGTGCTAACCTTTCCCCTTACCTTGTTTTTAGAAACAGGTAGCAAGGGCTTAGTAAAGGGACAGTTCATGTTTGATGTCAAAATTGGGCATCTAATTATGTGAATTTTTGGACATAAGCGAAATTAACACAGTCAAATTTCATTCCGTGGCTATTTTCTTACTCATGCATATGTAGATTCTTGCACACTTAGCTTTGGTGAGTGTCATATGAGATGACATTTGGATGTTTTGGCTCCATTTTTCAAGTGGCCGAAACGTTGAAAATATCGTTCCTCAGTCTTCCTTTGCTATGAAACGTTACGTAGCAGAGATGGTACATGTACTGTGATGAAAGCACTCTCTTTTCACCAGTATGGCGCATGGCTCTAGAGCGGTTTTTAATTGAGTGTCGAGAGTAATTGCTTTGGTTTTGCATTACTTCACTCAGTGATTGGTTCAAAGTTCTCGCGCCATTTTTTTAAGCGATCAGAAGTGAAACCAAAACTAATTGTGGCTTGCGCGGGCACATTTTTCCGCTCTTTGTGTCGGCTACGTGTAATTACATAAAATTTTGATTCGTTTACTGGATTATCACCGCCCTTTTTGATCGGCCAAAGTAATTACTTTGGTTTTGGTTTTGGTTTTGGTTTTGGTTTTACGACACTCGATTGAAACTCGCTCTATTCCCAGATTTGTCATTTGTCGTTAATTTGTTTTAGCAAGTGGTGATGAGGTAAGAGTCAGCAGATCCCTGTGCCCCATAATAGTCTTTTTTTAATAGAATAGATTCTTAGTTTTGCAAAGCTATTTTAAGTTCTGGTTCCCAAGCCGCACATATTTTTATTTTAATTACGTCATTACAACTGGCCAATCAGGTGCCTCTCTAAAAATAGCTGCGTAGCTAAAATTAGATTTTAAAAAAGCTGTCTTTGGAAGAGGCCCATATATGGGGTTCCGCTCACTTACCTCATCCTCTCTTGGTCTTGTGGTAAATTTTTAAATTTACTCTGGACGTCGAGGTTGGACCTCCGGTTGAGATCCTTTTGTGTTAATACAACACATTTATTGTTGTTGAAGCAGTCTGAATTTGCAAACATATTCATTATTTACTGATTCAGCGGCGTACAAGTAACATTGACGATAAGGTCGCACACGAGCTGCTAGGCATCACGTGGCCTTAGCCATGGTTTCCATCAGTATGAAGCAACTGAGAGTTTTGCCACTTCCCCCTGAAGGGATGCTTTTTCATCACAGGGTTCAAATGTAACAGCATGTTACAAATTCCAGTTTATACACCTTGAAGGAATAAGCATTGTGGAGCAAAGTTTCTTGAACATTGACGATAACTAGTCCAAAGTCGCTTTTATCAACTTTTTCTTTCTCTAGTTCTTCTCTACTTTGACTC
>NC_090879.1:29285046-29290046 GCF_036669935.1 Montipora foliosa
TTGTACAAGGTGAACAAGACGGAATAATCGCGAAATACTTGCGATAGCGCTCAGTTATATTTTGGACTAACGTTTTCGTTGCCGCAGCCGTCGTCTTTGCTAAAACTCCCTAACAATTTAAAATGACCAATTTTCGGGTTTTGACGACAACGTGGACAAAACAACGGTGAATGTAAATGTTAACGGCCATAACTCACCTTCCTTACCCTGTGACTTGCCGTGTTCCACAAGGATCTATTCTAGGACCCCTTTTATTCTTATTATATGTAAATGATTTGCCTAATACTTCTTGCTTACTAACATTTCACCTATTTGCTGATGATACTAACATTTATTTTTCTAGCAAAAACCTTAGTCACCTTGAAGCAACCCTAAATCGTGAACTAAAATCTGTTGCCGAATGGATGAAATGTAATCGATTAGCACTTAGTATTTCTAAAACTAATTTTATTCTATTTCATTCCAGTGTTAAACGATAAAATTGTGGCTAGCTACAATAACTTCATTGGATTGCTTCGCTTCGCTGGATAACTAAGATCGTAGATAAAATCATTTAAGCTGGTTGCTTTGCCTTATAAGTTGCGGTACGTTGCGTAAGTTTTTTTTGGAATGGGTTAGTGTTTTTCATGTTAGATTAAGGGATATTGAGAAAAGGTTATTAGTCTCACTTTTCCTGGTAGTTTCCAAGCAATATTGGTAAATCGAATCTTGTGAGAAATTAGCTCTTAAGGCTGTTTGCTCTTTAGTGTAGTTGCGATCAGAGTTTGCCTTCTCCTAAAGTCATGAATGTGGTTTGGAACAGGTGTCGAGAAAGGTGTTCGGTACACTAGGCCAACTGAGTTTTCCATTAGGAATGTTCTAATTAGTTTTTGGTATCCCTATGGTTGTTTTTCTTTTACTCAGTTGTGTTTTGCTCTGACAAAGTCTTTTACTGTATCTTTGGAAGCAACTTATTCTCAGTTCACCTCTGGGCCTTTTTGTCCTGTTCTTGCGGTTCCAGATCGCATTCATGACAACAGCGGTCTCTTTTGGGTTTTCAAGAAGTGTTTTTAATCTATATGCTAATATTCCTAAGTAATTAAAGATGACACCTGTGTTGCAGTAATTGTCCTGTTCTGCCTGGAACACGTATTCCAGATAAATTTATGGAAAAGGCGGCGCTTACGCTCGTCCTTTCTTTCTTTTGTCTATTGTTTAACTCTGTTATGTAATAATCGTAAATCGCCATTTTCTCCATAAATTTGCTGTTTAACTTAATTCTAGATATTGTAACTAGTTTCTTGTAATTTTTGTAACTTGTCGTACTCCGTTCGTGCTAGTCTGATGTTGACAAACCTGTAAGGTCTCGTCAAGACAAACAACTCTCTTTGTAGTGGAAAAAGTATGTTAATGTGCTGACGCGCAGGCGTAGTGCGTCTTGCGCGCGTCATTTTGACGTGTGATTGGCACCTGATTGCTCAGTCAGATGAGGAACATATAAAAAGAGCTGTAAGCCTAAATAGAGAGTTGAGCAAGGACTAGTCGAAGATCGACCCGAGAAGACCAATAAAGATAAGAGAAAACCAGAGTGTTGAGGAGTCTTTTCTTTCCCCCGAAAGATTTTCCTTCAACTCCAGTAAACTCAAACCTAATCAGTCATTAAGGATTAAAATTGATGATGAAGTTATTAAACAAGCTGACTCTCAAGTACCAAGGCGTAACATTTGACTCCAACTTAACATGGAAAAGTCATATTAATGAGCTTTGTTATATACGTATATAATTATGGTGTCCATGTCTGGGGTTTAACCTTACCCTCATTTCTAACACAATAATTTATTTTCCAAAAAAGAGCAATCAGAATAATTGCCTACAAGTATAGCTAATTCAAATCCTCTTAGAATATTTCTTAAAACCCCTATGAACTCTATCCTTAATTGTTATTCTAATTAATTATCTACCTTAGCGCATGAAGAAATACCGCTTTACAAAATATATATATTTTTTAATATCTGTCTGTAATTGTATTTTATTGTAAGGGTCATCCACTACTAGTAGATTAGCCTTTGCTATTTGGATGATCCCAACTCGCTCTCTATTTTGTTATTACCCCTTAGCTATACTTTCTTTTGTTGCCTATATAAATTTAACCTATAATTTTTTTATATTCTGTGAAACTGAGCTGAGTTAAATAAATCATCTTGTCTTGTCTTGTCTTGTCTTGAATCTTTTGTTCTTTCTCTTTTCCTCAAATCCGTACGCATGAATCTGGTTATAGAATACTTTTCCTATCCTGTACAACATAAACAAGATGGAAACATCGTGAAACACTTAGGATAGCTCAAGCTAATAGTTTTCGTCGCCATAGCCTTCTTGCTTTCTTAAACTCTCCTGTTGTAGTTTGTGTAGCCAAAGTTTTCTTGTGGATTATATTGGCTCCTCAAACTGCTTGCTGTAGATGTGCTTCATTTTGCTGATCATTCGCAATTGGGGTCTCTGAGCGAGTTCCTCTTCACAACTTCCGGGGAACTGGGAAAAGTTATAGCGACATGAGAGGAACGAATATTCCTGCCCTTGGGGCTGATTGAATGATTCGCCTGTAGACCAAAATTCTCGATACTTTCAGCGGCCATTGTCTCGCCCAGATTTACTCGCATTTAATCATTTTGCCACAGGTGTTCAGTCTCCCCTCGAAAATAGGATTGATCAAAAGCTGTCCTCTCTCTTCTTGAATTATAGACTTGCAAAACATAGAACTTGACATTCGAAGTGCGGTCCTTGAATATATGAATTGTAAATTTCTAGGAATGTGATTTTGGTCAACAAACAAATTTATGCTAATTGTTGGCAACTTGATTGTATATTGTGTGACTTGTTTTATTTATTAGCGGACTTGATATTTTTTCAGTGTCACATACGGCGTAGCATAGTTCTCCTTGACAAGTTTTCCTTGGAAGTGTATGATGAAAGAAATATGACAAAATTTCCTTGACAAGTGCACTTGTTATCACTTGATGTGATAATGTTTCGTTCCTCTTCTTTTTACTATTGCCTCTTATGTATCGATTATGCAATTAAGTTTCAGGAAATGTTAATGAGATAATTATTGGTATAAAACTAATGGCTCTAGTTTATTCAGGCCTCTCGCCTTCTTGTCAGCCATCGGTTTTGGTAACCAAACTTTCATTTTCAAGATATTTGCTCGTCTTTACTAGGCTAGTTAGGATGATTAGCAATAAAGACAAAAGAATAATCACTTAGCCGCCATTTATGAATACGGTCTTTACTTAAAAATTTTGAAACCATTTGGCATTAGCACGTTAAGTACAACTGTGCCTACCGAATGCCGCCTTTAATGTGGTACTCTGTATTTGTCTTTTAAGATATTTGGATGTTTATCATGTCACATGACCTACTTTTCTCAGTTGTTCATGGCTCTTAACATGTGGACATAATTAAAAGGTGGCATGACAAAGCCTTTAGAAGGGCTCATCAAATAATTAAGAAACAAGATTGATATAATGCAGCTGAATGTTCCAAATTTTTGAGTAAAAAATGTAACCGTTTTAAGTCGATTTTGGGTCAAGTGAGGAGAATGTGATACGAAACATTTTTGAAATGTTGTAACAATACCGATGACTAACTGTTCCAAGTCTCATAGGCGCTTGACAAATGTTCTCCCTTCAAATAAAAATACGAATAATAATTAGGTTGGTCAAGCCTTAATACACTTGAGTCCTGTTAAGTATCGACCAAATCGACATTTTTCTAACAAAGAAGTTTACGATTTTAAAAATGAGCTCAAAATATAAAAACCTTTGTTTCCAAAGTAATGATGTTGAAAAGGGAATAAAACCACGAGGAAGGAAACATACCATAAAGACAGAGTGAAAATGAGGCAAAATACTAAACAAATCAAAGATGAGAAATTGAATTTTTATAAAAAGTTGAATTAAATTCAACAAGGTTAATTAAAACTTGTGACAACGGCAAGAAAATTTATCTACAAAGTTAGGGCAAGAGAGTATGAAGGTAAGAGAGGTAATTCCTCATATTGGCCCTATTCCTATCGTAATCCCTCTCAAGTTATTTTTAGATCTCCTGCGAGATCCGGGATTCCCTAGAGGGTTAACTGATAGCCAATCATATGTCCCTATTTTCGCTAACGACGCGAATCGTTGCGTGGGAATTCGCTCAGCTGCCAACATTGGTAAAAATGGGAATATATGATTGGCTATCAGTTAACCCTCGTGGGAATACGGGATCTCGCAGGAGATCTAAAAATAACTTGAGAGGGATTACGATGGGAGTAGGGCCAATATGAGGGATTACCTCTCTTACCTTCATACTCTCTTGGTTAGGGCTTAAGTACAACTTCCTCATTTCCTTTGTTCAACATGCCGGTAAAAAGGAATGGACCATGGAAAAAATCACATCTTCAAGGACCGTACAAGTAACACAACGAAGCCAGACAGACACGAAAAGGTCCAAACTGAAATGGATCGTCTTACTGAATCAGCTAAATCTTGAAAAGAAAGTCAACGTATCGTTTTAAGAGGTAACTGCAATTAACTGAAAATAATACAGTTGTAGGTAAAAACAGTTCCCTAGCTGTAGTCACAATGTTTGTTATTTAATTTGAAGAATTGGTTCAGATATGTATTGCCACATATATAGAGGATATTACACGGTGGCGAGAAGATATGAATTTTATGTTCGAGTGGCAAGAACAATAGTTGTTATTTATTTTACTTTATTTATTCTATTTCTGTGTTGTTTTGGGGTGGTCCGTAGAGGGGGTCCGTAGGGGTAGTCTGTGGACCGGTCCATAAGGCAGTCCGTTGACCCAGTCCGTTGGGGGGTCCACGGACCGGAGGTCGCTGATTTCGGGTCACCCTTCATTGTCAACGCCCCGGCTTACAAAAACATGTCAACAATCACACAGACAATGTTAATGGTGTAACATTCTTTACCCGTAAGCGCGTGTCCCCCGAGGGACCTAATTTTTCATTTGTTATCTT
>NC_090879.1:29292546-29295046 GCF_036669935.1 Montipora foliosa
GGTGTTTGTATTCGAATCAAGATCCGAGATCGAGAAGTACTGCTCATCTGCAGGATTTGTTATTATCAAGAGCTGCGACTGCGAGCTTCAATTTGCCTTTCAAAACACAGACGCTCTTTTGAAATGGCTTTGGTCGACAACACACGGCGTCTTCGATATTTCGCTTGTCACCGAGGCTTGTTTGCAAGAGTTTCTCTCCTTGTACTCTGACAAAGACGGAAATCCCAATCTCGACTTTCGAGGAGTTAAAGAGCACTCGACTCACAGTCGACTTGTTTCTGTCAAGCCAGCCACGGGCCCCAAGTAACACTGTGACCTGCAGGATGCGATCTTTCATTGGGGCCATGTTATGGATACTAGATGGCGTGATTTCTGGAAACTGTAGTTATTCATATTACATATGACAAACAATGTGACTACAGGGAACTGTTTTACCTTTTCAGTTAATTGCAGTTACCTCTTAAAACGATGCGTTGACTCTCTTTTCAAGATTTAGCTGATTCAGTAAGACAATCCATTTCAGTTTGGACCTTTTCGTGTCTGTCTGGCTTCGTTGTGTTACTTGTACGGTCCTTGAAGATGTGATTTTTCCATGGTCCATTCCTTTTTAACGGCATGTTGAACAAAGGAAATGAGGACGTTGTACTTAAGCCCTAACTTTGTAGATACATTTTATTGCCGTTGTCATAAAATTTAAGCTTGTTGATTTCAACTTTTATAAAGCTTCAATTTCTCATATTTGATCAGTGTTTAGTATTTTGCCTCATTTTCACTCTGTCTTTATGGTATGTTTAATTCCTCGTTGTTTTATTCCCTTTTCAACATTATTACTTTGAAAGCAAAGGTTTTTATATTTTGAGCTCATTCCTTCTTTGTTAGAAAAATGTTATTAAAGAAATACATGGCCGTTGATATCTCAACCCCGTCCAGTATAAAGGGAGTCCACTAATGCGGCGGGTTATTGACGGTCATGCAATTTTCATCAATATAGAAAAATGAAAATTAGGAAAGATAAGTTTAGCTTTTATGAATGTTGGCTTCCAAAATCTTGAATTCAGGATTTTGGAAACTTAACTCTAACTCTACGACATAACTCTATGAAAATAACTCTAAGAATAGCTGTCCCCTTGATTTTCAATATTTGATACTCAGAAAAACAGAAATCATGGGTCAATTTTAATTATGCTTCGTTTTGGCCTTTCACATAAGCGACGCGAGGCCCTATTACTGGGTTGCCGTATGGCAATCCCAGTCTAAAAGTGGGTGGCATTTGTTCCGTGTTTTTTTTTTTTTATTCTTCCGTGTCGGTAAAAGTCTTGCTTGTCACTCCCCTGGTAAGTGGTATCTTTGTGCATACAGCCTTCTGCGCGTATTTTCTTAGGATCGAGAGGGTAGTGGAACTGCGTAGATTTCTCTGGTGGACACAGTAGAATCATTAACTTAGCCTGCAATGCGTCGAAAGTCATGTAACGCGAATGGCGTTTTAGTGGAAAATGTGACAGCCAAGAATTATTTGAAAGAAAGCTTGTCGTCTATTTTGTGCTTCATTATTCAAGGAATAGGTTCTTCATGGAAACGGTTTGATCCTGAAATTTTAGTTTGTTGTAATATTGCGCATATTTGACACGATTGAGTTTTTTCTCTTCACGCAGGCAATAATAGCAAATATGTTGTTTGTTTCAAAAAATTGTTCGCTGGAAAAGGTGGCCTTTATGAATTCATCATGTTTTATTATATGTGTGCTGGATAGTTTTTATGGCAATAGTAAAGCATTTTCTTGTTATTCAAGGAGAATGTTCTTCAGGAAAGGGTTTGAACCTGAAGTGTTTCTTGTCTTCACGCACGCAATGAAATAGGAAGAGGTTTTCGCCTCTAAGAGCAAATATGTTGTTTGTTTCAAAACATTGTTCGCTGGAAAAGGTGGACTTTATGAATTCATCATGTTTTATAATATGCGAGCTTAACTGGATAGTTTTTATGGCAATAGTAAAGCATTTTCGTGTCAAAATGAGGTTAGCGTTTTTGTGTTGTGCTAACTTAATTAAATATAAATATACATTCTGCCTCGTGAGTTTGTTATTCTCCTTAACCAGCAATGGAAAGTCATTGCAACGCAAATGGCGTTTTAGTGCATCTTATGTTGTTTGTTTCAATAAAATGTTTCGCTGGAAAAGGATTCTGTGATATTTTCTGCCTTTGTGAATTATGATATCATGTTTTGTATTGAATTTTCGAGCTTAAGGTTGAAACGTGATACGGGAGGATATTTTTAGTATAACTCTGTAAGCAGGAAAGGTTTCATGAAAATAAACAGGTCTGTTGGAAGCGTGCTTGAGTTTCAACAAAATGAGCCCCAAAATCAGCAAAAAATTGTGACGCCGGTGAATAATAAAGTAGCTGCTATTTCCAAAATGATGGAATTACCTGGTGATAAATAACCTCGTCTTGGAGAGTAAATTTTTGACTTTGCAGAAACAATGGTGGGCGATTGTGATCTTTG
>NC_090879.1:29307546-29312546 GCF_036669935.1 Montipora foliosa
ATTTGGCCGCGGAGAGAATGGGTTGGGATCTAATATTTCTTGTATGGGTACCCTGTGTATGAAACACAAGATGGCGCTCGAGTGGCACGAAATGCTATAAATATTTTTATTCCACATCAATGTTCGTACAGTGTGTCGTTGAAATGGAACTTCTGCATCAGTTGTGTTGTGTGTAATTAACAAAGTTCGGAATTCGAGAGGAAAATTAATGGATATCGACAAGAGAAAATGAGGGGACAGAGAGGGAGGCTCAAGGCGTTGGCCGGGATATGTTATGTCCACGAAAGTTATTTTTAGACGAGCGGAAGTCTTTGTTCTAGGGGAAGTCTTCTTCCGAGACGTCCGCATGCAGTCTTGCTTCGCTCTCAGGTTCTTACTGAAAAGAGAAAATGATGGCGCACGTGGAAGGCTGATGAATATATATTTTATTTCAAACATCGGACCGAGGTTGGCCTGCATGCGGACGTCTCGGAAGACTTCCGCTCGTCTATAAATAACTTTCGTGGACATAACATATCCCAAGGGCTGGACCTAGAGCCTCCTTCTCTGTCCCCTCATTTTCTCTTGATATCGAGGTATGCAGGAATTAAACTTGAAGCTTATTAAACTCTTGCAATCGGCATTGAAAAAATAATGGCATATTGTACAAAACTGGTGAGTATATTTCTACAAACTTTTAAATGCGTTTCTGTGGCCATGAAACTCAAAAATGAAAAAAAAAAAAAAAAAAAACATTTGGGCTTGACTCAAGGTTGACTCGAGGTTGGCTCGTGGCTCGTGGTTGAAAGGGGCTCGCGTTTTGCTAGGGAAATGATACAACTCAAGATAGCAACGTATATATTAGTACACTCCGGGTGGCAACAATTTAGCAGTTACAGTACGCAGGAATAAAATCGATAAATAATGAACTTTTGGAGCTTGGCCCCAAGCAGACAAACTAGGACAAGTAAGGCAGAATTAGAGAGCGATAGATGCTTATTAGAGTAGAGAGTTGGACAAAATGTCTGAGACGAGCAATTACTCCGACAATTTTACTCATTTTCAGTGCAATATTGTCGATGTGAAATTTCCAGTTCAGGTTACTGTCCAGTAGAACTCAAAGGAATTAACACGAGTCTTACATTCAAGAGGGATAACTCTTGGATACTGTCATCGATTATTTTAATATTAACAGAGTGGTTTATCATACGTTGATATGGGTGAAAACTAACAAAGGTAGTCTTTTTTGATATTTCACGTTAGCTTATTAGCATTGAGCCAGTCAGAAACTTTTCCCAGTTCACTGTTCATGGTTGCCCAACCTCGTTCCCAGGGTCTCTCTTCTCTGCCTCCATTGTCGTTGAGAGAAGACCCTGGTTCACGCTGGTCACGTGGCACTCGTCGACAAACATTTTTTCACTAGGGTAGTGTTTTCGTTATATTTTGATCCCGCAACCGCACCTGGGCGAAAAAATATTCGTTTAACAAGGCATTTCTAAAATAAAAAGGTCAAAAGAGCTGATGTTATATTCCCACAGGAGATGAATTCCCACAAAAGCGGTCAAACTAAAAGCAAGAGCTTTTGTGATCGACAAGACGACTTCAATGTCGAGCGGCGATTGACGTTCGCCTTAAAAATCTATTAATTTCGTTAGTAGCCAAAGTTGCTTCTTCAGAACAAACACTAACATAAAAGAATACACCATGCAAACACTACGTTTGCTTGATAAAAATGTCTCTTTTATTTTACTGCGACTAAAAGTATACACGCTATTAAAGCGCGGTGCAGTGGTAAAAAAAATCTTAACGACATCGACAATTTACACGAAGTTGTTGAAATATAAATATCATAAGTCAAACTGTCAACTCGCTGTACAAGATTGCGACCTTAGCAATCACGTTGTTTAACTTTCGAAAGAAAAACTAAAATCAAAGAACAAAATGAAATACCTGCACATGCTAATACAGCTTGATTTGATGGATTTGAGGTCGATATGTGACACGAGAACTTAAATAACAACACACCGGCTGATCGCTGAACATGTTTGTTTTCCATGGATAACCGTTTCGCTTGTTTTCTTGCACGACAAATCTTCTTTCCTTTAAAATTGTCGCAAACTATTAGCATTCTTCGTTGATCCGGACCTTCACACGGATGAAAACTTGAATAACGTGAGGATATTTTCTGTGGCGTCTGATCGATTTGACCACAACTTTTTTTCTTTCACATCGAATTCCATATGTGTAGTACATAAAATACTGCTGTCAAACGTTTTGTCAATGGTTATCTGGCCACAAAATCAATTGCGTGCTGATTCCCTTCTTTGCAATGTCAACAAAGCCTACATTGCCACCCGTCCCCTAACACACATTTCGCCAACCTCCCAGATTCTGGGAGACATGTGACCAGCGTGAACCAGGGTCTTCTCTCAACGACAATGGAGGCAGAGAAGAGAGACCCTGGGAACGAGGTTGATGGTTGCCTTGAAAGATTTCAGATTCTTGCCAGCATACATCACAATGGTGTCGTTGGCAAAGAGAAAGAATGGTAGCTTCGATGAGGAATTAAAAATATCATTGATATAGATCAAGAATAGTATGGGTCCCATCATAGAAGGAATTTCCTAAGAAATCTTATTAATCACAGATTGTTTAGAGTTCACTTCAGTAACCTGTGCACGGTCAAGGAGATATGAAGAAAACCAATTATTAATGGTTCCCCTTATAGAGCGCTTTTCAATTGAGTGTCGAAAATAATTAGCGAATTGCTTTGGTTTATGATTTCTTCACTTAGTGATTGGTTCAAAGTTCTTGCGCTATTTTTTCAACCAATCAAAAGTGAAACCAAAACCAATTCTGGCGCGCGCGTGCACATTTTCCCTCGCTTTGTGTCGGCTACGTGTAATTACTTCGAGTTTTGATTGGTTTACTGGAATGTCTCCGTCCTTTTTGATTGGCCAAAGTAATTACTTTGGTTGTGGTTTTACGACACTCGATTGAAACTCACTCTATACCATAGTGATTAAGTTTCTGGAGTAGGATTGAATGGTCTACGGTATCTAGGGCTTTCGAATTCCTTAGATCTATAAAGACTCTGCAGGTAAAAAGTTTTAAATCCATATTATGCTGTATGGTATTGATGATGTCAAGCGGGATAGCATGTTACGGCGTAAAATGCTTTTCACGAAAACCGTATTGAGATTTAAAAAGGATATCATTTCTGTCACGAAAGGCTTTAAGTTGACGATACATAGATTTTCAAATATCCGGTTGAAAAGGGCGAGTAAAGATATTGGCCGGGGCTCGGTTGTTCGAAAGCTGATGATCCTAATCCAGGATTAGCCTTAATTTTTTTTTTTTGCTTATTTTCGAGGTTGACTACCTCTAATGTAAAGTTGTGCCGAATATCAGCATTGAAGAACATTTGGGAGTAGAGAAATAAACTCCTTTGTCAAATTTTAATCTGGGATTCGCGTTAATCGGCTTTTGAACAACCAGGGGCCTGAAGTTCACTTTATCCACTGGTTCGTGAGCGCTGCAATTTTTGAGTCATTGTAAATGGAAAATATCCATAGGGTTGATCTTCAAGAGAAGTCTTCCTATGACCCGTCGCGCATTGATACACACATAGGTCGCTGTACTTTTCAATGTTCATTAAGCAAAATACTGAAGATTAAAAACGAGCTCCAATTCAGTTTAAAACACCTTTGTTTCCAAAGTAATAATTTGAAAGAGCCAGGAAGGAGAAATTATGTAATTCTAATATCTACGTTTCTTTCCTTTCCGCTGACAGATGATCCCAATAAATTGACCTACCCCCAACTGTGTGGCTTCATAGTTCAGTTGATAGGACATTGAACCGGCACCGCAGAGGTCACGAGTTCGAATCCCGTTGGAGCCAGGCGTCTACTTGAAGCAATGGCTTAAACTGGCCGTTTTTATACTAGAGACGCATAATCCGTCCAGATGAATTATGCGTCTCTCATGTTATCCGTCTAGTGTAAAGACGGGACGAACTATATGAGACGTAGAATTCGTCTTGGACAAACTTGGGCAAACATTTTTTCTGCGTCTGTTAATTTCGTCTAGTATAAAGACGGGCACTAGACGCATAATGCGTCTGGACGAACTTTCCAGTTTAGTGCGTCTTCGAAGACGCACTAAAATAAATTCTTCGTCCAGACGCATAATGCGTCTTGTGGCCGTCTTTATACTAGACGAATTTAACAGACGCAGAAAAAATGTTTGCCCAAGTTCATCCCAGACGAATTATGCGTCTCTAGTATAAAAACGGCCATTGTCCAGATGAGTGGGAGGATAATTTATGTCTTAATTTTGTGTAATTAACTAACGTTTTCACACCTCACGCCAAACTAGTATCCATCAGAAAAGCCCAATTAAAAGTCACATCTTGCAGGCGTTACTTGGGGCCCGGCCACGGCTGGTTTTACAGCTACAAGTCGACTGTGAGTCGAGTGCTCTTTATTTCCTCGAAAGTCGAGATTGGGCTTCCCGTCTTTGTCAGAGTACAGGGCTAGAAACTCTTGCAAACGTTCCTCGGTGACAATCGAAAGATCAAAGACTCCATGTGATGTCGACCAAAGCCATTTCAAGAGAGCGTCTATGTTTTCAAAAGCAAATTGAAACTCGAAGTCGCAGCTCTTGAGAATCACGAATCCCGCAGATGTGCAATACTTCTCGACCTCGGGCCTTGGTTCACCAAAAACCATCTGATAAATACGCTCTTCATTCTCAGGATTAAGTATCTTGTAGGCATGCGACATAAACAGCAGGGCCTGGCTCCCGTACTGAAGGGCGATTTTTCCTCCCTTTTTCAGAGCCTTGTACATATTTAAGAAGGCTCTTTGTTTATCTGGTATCCAGTGTAGGACCAAATGGCAGAAGATGATATCGTATGTCTCGACTCCTTTTCCAGGGAAGCTTGAATCGCTTCCTTCAAGAAAGGAAAGATTTGGGATTTCGCTATAAGACTTCTGCGCCAACAGAAACCGTTCCCTATC
>NC_090879.1:29325046-29365046 GCF_036669935.1 Montipora foliosa
ACCGGAAAATGAAAATTTCAGAAAAGTTGGCCTGCGAAAATAAAACATGGATGGATTCCCCAAACCTGAAAACCTGACTGCTATATTGTATGTTCGGGTCTGTCATTTTTCTAAGGAGGACTTCAAGCGGGATGTTCAGGTATATGAATATTGGTCTTGGTAACATTTACTTCATACTGAAATCTCAGTCAACCAGTCCAAAATATCATTATATTATATTAGAGCGAGAAAACTGAATCAAGCAATATATTGACGACTTTCACTTTTATGCGCTTTTCCAGGCAGTAAAATAAACAACTTGAAATGTAATTAAATTTTGTTAGCTTTATAGGCACTACTGAAACGATTTACTCTTATATACCTGCCAACTCTCACGGTTTAGGCGTGAGTCTCACGCCTGCGGGTTGAAAACTTTGATCTCACGCCGGCTCACGCTTGCGGGCCAATTTCTCACGCCTGATTGAAAAATGTGAGTTGTTGCCGTCTTGCTTGACACAATTTCCAAAAATATGTTAACTCAGACCCATGTAAGGAACGAAAACCATGTGTAAAATGAATAATTGACAATACCGTCTTCGCGATCTCTGATTTTTGAAGTGAAAAGCACTGGGAGCGAGCTCGCGTTTACACGTCTTGGAAAGACTTTGGACGTCTTCGCAAGACTTCGGAATTCTTCGGAAGACTTTAGACGTCTTCAGAAATCTTCGGAAATGTTCGTGTCGTCTTCAAAAATCCCAGCACTCCCAGGATAAAAATCTCACACCTATATCTCAGAAGAAGTTGGCAGGTATACTCTTACCATTCGATGGAAATATATAAATCTGTCGTTTGCTTTGAAATTGTAACAGGGATCTCGTAGAAAACCACGGTAGACAGATTAAACTTGATTCCCGGCGTTTATTTCACATCAATGAGCGCGGGATAGCACTGCAAGCTCTCTTTCGCCTCGTAAAACCCCTGCATATAACTCACCGATATAACCCTGTTTAACGACCACGAGGTAAATCTGTTCTGATGGTGGAGTCAATATTAATACAATTGACCCTCTGGATTAAGATTCAAGTCTACAAAGTATCGCTCTCCTTGACTGTGTTTTCCTTGTTTAAATCAAGTACATCTGGTCATCCGGAGAAATCCTTGACTATTGTACGTCATAGCCTCGTTTGCATACACAAAAACAAAGATGGCGGAGTCAATTTAAAATAGTCCATTTTTGAAGCGTTATTGTTGGCTATTTATACACATTAAGCCCAAATGAGTGGTGAACTATGACAATACAGGTAAAGAACTTTCGATTCTGAGAAACTCTTTCCAAGCCGTACTTTCCCTTTAATGTGGAAGATGGAGACTCCGGGTAATGGGCTACTGGTATTTGATAAATACTTCCTTGTGCATTTCGTGATCAATTATTTCATGGTCACTCGTGATGTTTACATCTCCCGTGCCCATGCATCACGAAATGCCTTACTTATTACATTTGCTTTTTGTGCCTGCAACTATAACGCGTTATCATGACACTGTTATCTAATTGATTGTGCCCAACTGACCCATTGTGTTTGAGACGACCACAAAGAAAGTCTCTTTTATCATCGTACTTGTTTTAGCGTGTTAAATTGTTTGGAAGATCACGTACCTCCACCGATATTTAAACAACAAAAGAGGCGAACGGAAACCACGTGGTAGCAACATGATGAACAAACCACGAAAGAAACAAAAACCGACGTAATTCGGGAAATGTTGGTCAACCGCGGAACTTCTAATGTCCGTGGGTCGGTCAGAACTTTTCTCAATACACGGTCACGCAACCGGAAACACAAATCATTTGAAGTGAAACGGAAAGGTATTTTATTTCATAGCCTGAACGCGGAAAAAAAAACTCGGCATCGACGCTTTTCAGAGTTTTGACGAAGAACTTTAGTCTGCACTAGGGTAAAATAGATCAGTGTTGCGTTTACAAAGACAACGTCTGGCTCAACGTCGTTGAATTTACAACAGCAAGGTAAGTCCACTTTTCAATGCGACATAACCGTGAATCCGGCGAAGGTGAACATTAATCGGCATTGCCCGGGCAGCATTGCACATTAGTAGCACCTTGGCTTCCGTGTTGCACACCACTGGACTGACCTGACCCCAGCGCTATTGCCAATTCCTTTTTATGTGTGCGCAAAGAGGCTGTGGCACGGCAGTGCAGTTAATTTTGTGATTCCCATTCGCCCCTACTCACTATATGCAACTTATCGTGAACCCAGAAATTATCTTCCAAAGCTTCAGTTCACTGAAAGCTACACGTGTGGTAACTGAAAAGATGTTTGTCGAGTATACATAATGCAAGTTACAAATAAAAGAGACAAACTTGAAAAAACTGCCACGGTTAGCCTGATTAGTTTACAACACCCCCAATTTTAATCCATTTTAATCGTTTTCAATTTTGCCAATCCCTACCTCCTATTATATTTACTGCTTTATTCAAACATTCCTTACAGCGGTTATCAGTCACTGAAGCCCGTAAAGGACATTTTTTCATATTTCGAAAATTAAATTTAGCCGGACGTCAATAAAATGTTTCCATGACGAATATTGACGTCCACCTAAAAGTTAAGTTTCGAAATACAGTCAACTCTCCGCTAACGGACACACTCGAAAGCGCACAGCTCTACTTACAGACACTTCCCCATTTTACCTTCCAGTCAAACTCTGTATTTACACATTCCCGAACGCGGACACTTTTGAAAATTAAAATTGGATTTTTCTTTCAGTTTGTTTACGCTCTCTCAGTCTTAAGCGGACACCCCACGTATAATATTTGTCTTTAATTTGCAATTCAAACAAAACTACTGTATCACCTTTGACAGAGCAACAGAATTATGAGGTCGGTTTTGTCAAATCTCCATTTGTCCGTCCAAGGGAAAGCAAGCTGTCCGTTTGTTTGACATGAACAAGAGTTCAACAAGTACTTGTAGTGTCACGTTATGGCACTGAATAATTCTCGTAAGCAGGCAGTTAATGATAACGGACGTTGAGGGGAGCGTGTGACTGATAACCTTAAATAGCTATTTTTACGATTCGCTTGCCAGTTTTCCCTTCAAGTTCTTCTTTTTTTTTTTCACGATTAAAATCAGATTTACCAAATCTGTTCAAATGTGTCTTTGATACGTTAAGCCTCCTAAAAACTCTTTCACGAACCGTTCATGAATAAGCAAGATGTAGTGAAGCAGGGATGGCGTAGTGGATATGGCACTCGCCTCCCAGCAAAGTGGCCCGGGTTGGATTCCGGACTCGTGGGCAGATGTGAGTTAAGTTTGTTGTTGTTTTTTTTTACTCTGTTCCGAGAGGTTTTTCTCCGGTTTTCCGCTTTCCTCAAAAACCAAAATCTCTAAATTCCAATTCGATCGGATGCAGGACAACCATAATCCTTTGAGTTGTTGTAAAAGGGTAGCTGACGCTTATATTGGAGAAAACACTTTTTGATGTCACGAGCCCCAGGTGATTTTTTATGAAAATCGAGTTAGGTCAGGAGTCCATGAGTAGGAGCGAGCAACTCCCATACTGAGCCTAGCCTATGTCACGGATTTTTACAGACCAGTCTATTCTTGGACTACCTTTGCCGCAAAACAACAAAGGCAGTTCCGGTTCGGTGACGCTATAACGTCAAGTAAGTTGGCAGTGATTGGTCATCGGGCTCCTGGGGGAGTCTCATTCGAGGGAAATTCAATCTAAAAATAAAATGGTCTCCTGGTTAGGTGCATTTCTGGACAGAAAGTGGTGAAGAGAAAAACTGGAGTATGAAGGGGAAAAACAAAGTACATAACCGCGTGCCCTACTAAAGTTAAAATAACCTGCTATCTTAGCATTTCTGGGCGCTTTTATGTAGAAAATAAGAAATCAAGGTTCAACTGTACTATTTACCCATGAAGCTCCACTCACTCCAAAGTGGTTTTAGGGAGGGTCTCATAAGTGCTTATAAAGTCCAAGCATTTAACAAAACTTTCCACTATGTTCCTGTGCGTGCACAGAGCGTTTCAAAGACTGTTTTTTTCCCCAGATATGCTCAGTATTATCTATCGTTTTTTGTCATGGATAAAATAGCTTTTTATGGAGCAAAACACAAATAACTTTTACATCATTCGAGGTGGCAGGTGTAGAATCCACAACTAATCTTAGAATGTTTACACGGTACGTTAATTTACTTTGCATCAAATGGTGACATCCGGTTAGCAAACTTTTCACAAAATATATCCCTTAAGAACTAGTGATGGAAATGTCTTAAGCCTGGTTTTCACTAGACACGAAGGCACAAAAACAAGCATTAAGGCAAACACAAGAGATTCGTGTCAAGTGAACACGAACCACAACGCAAGCACAAGAACACGACGCAGAGACAAAGATTCTTTAGTTCCATGATCTCTCTTCCCACGCGGCGCTGCACACTTCCCTTTTGTAAACTGTCGTTGCCATTTCAAACGGTCGATGCCATTTATAACGGTCGACTACACACTTCACTTCAAAGAAAATTAAAAGAAACAAACTAAGAAAAAATATTGACAAAAATTAAGACAAAAAAGGAAAAAAAACATTTATAAAAGAAAAACTGGAGGAAAAAAAGAGTCCGAAAATTTCAAGACTCGAACTCGGGTTCTTAGCCATCACCCTAAACAGAACCCTAATCCGAACCCTAAATCATATGACCAGCGAGACACAACTCCCAGTAATCGCAACCTTTTGAGTTCTTAAACCTAATGAGTGTAATTCAGAGCTAAAAAATGGCATCGACCGTTTCAAATGGCAACTACCGTTCTGAGAAATGGCAACGACCGTTTCAAATGGCCACGACCGTTTACGAAAGGAAAATAAGCCGCGACGCTGCGAGTGGAATCTGGAATGGGTCTTTTTCATAGGACGAACATCAAAGCTCGCGTTGTGCTTGCGTTTCGTTCCGTTTGCACAAAACGCAAGCGAATGCAAGTATAATTGCCTCCATATGTAAAAAGAAAAGTTTTGATCCTGGCGCTTTCACGGTCTTGTACTTGCGTCGTAAGTGAAAACCGACCAGGCTTTAAACCTGTTTGAACATTGGTGATCGGTGTGGAATAGGACGTTTTCAACCAGCCTCTAGAGACACCAATAACAATAGAGAAATGTACGACTTCTGGTGGATGAACAAAAGAAGCTAATGAGAGATCTTTTGTTTTCGTCAAACCAACATGGCGGCGATGACGTCGAGGGAAACCTCCTTATCAAATTGTAGACAATTTGTTATGGAAGCGCTAGCTGAACAAATTACAAGTGCCGAATCTTGGGAGCAACTAATACGTAGAATTAAGAATTAACTTTCCGTTGCGCTGTACTCTGCTGTCTACCATCAATCTAAACTTGTGCAAGACCATCAGAATTGCATAAACCGCGGCCATTAAATAGCTTTTCGCGTCTTGGTATTAAACTCTTGCCACTGCCGGTTTAAAGAATAACAAACGTACAAGCCAAATTAATTACCACTTATCTCAGAGCAATTAGTGTTTTTTTTTTTGGCCTTCGTACAGCCTGATAAGGCTCTATCATAAGGATCACAATCACAGTCATCATTTGGGACTTTCTCGCGACGAGTTGAGCCAACGCTTACTTATTTAGAGCAGCGTGGTTTTTGAAAATGAGTATATTGCGTGCAAATTTCAAACCGCAAAACGGATTCGAAACAAGCCAGTCTTTTTAAACTTTTGAAAGTTTATTTAACAAGGAAAAATTTTCGAGCGGCCTGCATTGATGTGGGCCGTTCGAATATTATACGGAAGCGCTTGGGCGACAACTTTCACTTTGAAGAATTTATGCCAAAAGATAGTTAATCTCGCTTTATTACAAAAATAATTTTACCATCACGTGCTTTGCAATTCTCCTTTCGTTATCGACTCGGTGAAGTTTTCACAAACGCGGCATTCACAATTGTTTCGATTATACTTGATCAATTGAAATATAATTCATGTGGCCTTTCCTAATAATCCCTTACAGGACCAACGGCTTAATTGCCTTTTTGGAAGACGGCCAAAATGAGCCAAACGTACACCGGTAACCCCTTCGTAAACCAACAATTCATTAACAGCCTCGCTTATGAAAAAATAATAAGGAGTATTTGGCACGCTAATGGAATTCTTGCTGTACGATCGCCATTCATTGCCGTCTGAACGAGTACTGTACGTGACTCGGGGAAGAAACCAAAAAACAAGGAAATATGAGTGCAGTTTGAAGTTCAATATCGATCCGACGGAAACGAAGTTTTGAATCGCACAGCTTCTAGCATAAATTAAGTGTTACAGCCATTATATTGCGAAAAAAGTAATTTTTGAGACATAAAATCAATAAGAAGTAACAAATTCAGGCGACAATTTGTTAAACAGCTTCCGCGAGAAAACAGTTTCGATTTTTTCACCTTGCCCATATTAGTTGCAGATGATTTTTGTATTGAATAGATAAAACTTCGCGCTAGCTCAAACTGTTGGAGTTTGTTGCAGGAGCCTTTCCTGGCTTACTTCCTTGACAGCTTTACTTGAGTTGAACGTTTTCAGTAGAAGATAAATGTAGACCGTGGATTAAACAACGACACAGAGCGGCACATTTCAAAATGAGAACAAACTTTTACTTTTGGTAATAAACTAACGCTGCTTAAAAGCGAAGATTTCAAATGATGTTTTTACTCTAGATAGCGCCATTTGCGAAATGTGTCGTGTTCTCAGCGTGCCATATGCTGTGAATATTAATTTTCATATAGTATACAAAACGGAAAGGTAAAAAAGGAATAATTTTAAACGTAAACTAATGTTGAAGACCATGGGGGATCAGATACTACTCATACCGGTTGAGTGCTTTCGTCTAAAAGTAGTAAATCTCCTCTAAAGATTTGACTAACATTTTCAGAAGATCAAACTAACTTTGACCATCATAAGAAAAAACGGATAAATTACATGCGGGCCAGTGAATCCCAAGAGCCCACCATGCATTTGGCAAATTCGAAAAAGGTGAAACCATTATATCCAGTGCTATATCCATTTAGATAAAAGCACCTCTCAGCAGCGTGGAAAAAGAATATTGTTCAGTCGTTTCATACACGGGAGGAAACGCCTCGGGTCGTGTGATAAACAACTGTACTTTTTTTTCCTTAGACGGCCACACATTAATTAAGTACAAACAATGAAAACAAAATATGCAGCGTCAAAAAAAAAACAGTTGTTTGCTTTTTCTGGATCATTAATAGTGTTGAAGACCTTTTTTGGCGAGATAAACAACATCAAGAAAGAGCTATGTTTTCGAGGGAAACACATTGGACTATGGAAAAGGTGAGCCACATTTTACAAGGCAACCAAAGCTAGTAAGATTGCAACTGGACAGGGAGTATGGTAAACTTTCGTACGCCAAGGGAATTCAAAACTTCTCTGCGTTATAAACGGCATTAAAAAGGGACAGCCGAAGAGTAGTCTTGCAAAAGCCATTAGGAAACCGTGTGAGAAGGTGGGCCCATATTGTACGAAGACATCAAGAAGTTTGTCAAATTTCATCTAAATGGGAATTGGGTTACAATATTCTTTAATTCTTGGGGAAAACCCTTTTTGTTTGTTTCATAAACAGTACAAAAGAGATAGCTCCTTTTTCAGAGAAACACAAGAAAGCTACGGGTGAACTGAGACGGTACCTTATTGTTCAGAGAAAAATAAGAATAAAAAACCTCGTCATATTCTCCTTGATAACGAATACGGGTAAACTCCCATTCGCTAGGGCAAAACATTCTTGAGCAGGGTTTACAGTACTAAAAGAGAATAGTATTTTTCACTTTTAACAGCTGGCAAAATAGCCACACTTTTGACACGAATATTCGAAAACGTTTGCGGGTTTCGGAATGTTATTTGAACTGACAAATATTCCTTGAACGCTTCGAACTAAAAGCGCCGGTTTTGGCGACTTGGCTTTTTTCCGAGTATGACCGAGTGTCAGCTTTTTCCGAACATATATCCGTTGTTTCGTTCTAAAACGCTCCCCTGTGCACGACCAGAGGTACCTGTTTTTGAGCTTTCCATATTCCAAGTTTAGTAAACACTAAAAGCTATTTAAAAGGACCCCAAGAACTCCGACTCGTCCAATCAAAAACCATTAAATTTGAACATAGTTAGTAAGAGAAAGCTGGCTAAATTTGGAAAACCCTCTTTTCACATCTAAGTGGTTCAACGGTCGTTTAACTCTCTCGATGAATTATTCAGTTGTAACCAGTCAAATGAAAGCCAGCGAAGATAACTGTGTCCGAATTTTTTTCTGTGCAAGCTCTGATGGTGAATGCATGGCCGCTACAGTGAAGTCGAACGCATTCACTGAGTCTATCTTCAGGTCTTACGAATCAAATATATGGCGAAGGCTAATAACCTTGTCTAATTTTTCTTTAGATTTTCATTTGAAGTTTTCCCAAAGCTTCCGTCGAGATGAGTTGCTTGAGTGGATAGCCGCTAATGTACCGCCTGTAGAGTAGCAAATGGGCCATTTAAAAAAATGCTGCTTAGATTCGCTTAGCGATAAATTGGCCAATGAAAATTCACAGTATAACCCATCCTGTATTATATATTCTCCATTTTTTTTTTTTTTTTTTACATGAAATGGGTATTTATCCAGCAAGTAACAACGAATACCCGCGACAGGTATCTCCGCAGTTTTAAAGTCACTTTCATCAAAATATCACAAGATTTTGAAGGCCAATAATGTCGGAACGGATCGCCATTTGTACGGGGTAATTTCGTCGGCAATAACGTTATTTTGGTAGCGTTATTAGACCTATTGCGGCGAAACAAAGTTTCAATTAACGAGAGCTATTCAACAGCGTGCGGTTTGAATCGATTATATTCCGCAGAACTTTATTGGTGCGGTGAATCGCAAAGACCAACGTCTCATAAAATATTTAAATACTTCGTGTGTTTTCAAATTGTCCTGGAAGAAAAATATGTTTGAAACCCTGCTTTGATCGAAAGGAAAACGACAGCTTAAACAAAAGGTAGCGACGTTGTTAAGTTGAATAGGTTCAAAAATGTTTTGTCTTCGAGGGAAATTTATGTTGATACGAGAAATGATATACAAGAAGAGACACCGAGTTTTGGTGTTGTCTATTCGCTGTCAAAAATAATTTTTTTTTCTCTCTAAACGGGAAAAATCCGCTTTAAAGAGTACTGTTGATATTTTAATAACTTCCACAGCTTTAATAATGAACGACGCACAAAACAACCAGTAAGCGCGGAAGTTACAACGCAATTATGTGAGTGAAGACAGGAAAGTGAAAGACCGCGTTAGTTTGTCGGTTTTCAAGAAGTTCTGGAGCCGTTTTCTAGGGATTATTTAATTAGCATTGCAATAAAATTTGCACAAAGGGAGCAGATAAATGAGAGTACCAAGGCTCCGCCTTTGCACTTTTTAATATTTCGTGCTCATATTTGTTGTGGAGTGCGGCTTATCTTTCTACTAGTCGAAGCGTCTGAAGGCTGAGTGCTACATTTGTCCGGGCAACCATCGATTTAGGGGCTTCCAGGCACTTTGCTTTCGGGCCCAAGTTAGTTAATCTACCAGACCAGACCATTAATGATTTTTTAATTAATTTTTGACAGATTAAGTGATTGATGGACAGAGGCGGTCCCTGTGTCGGGTAGCGAGCTGGCAGCCGTGCGTAAAGAACAATAACAAAAGCACACGAATGGTCATCCCAGTGGAATAACTTGCTTCCTTGGCGATAGCACCACATCAACTACTGCTCTTTCCGGGCGATGCTAGACATTTGCGTTCTGATATCGCGCAAGTAACGTGTCCCTCGAGGAAGCGATCATGAAGAATTACTCAGTGCGTTCGTGGCCTTTGCAACTTCTGCTTTTTCTCGCGTGTTGGAGTGTAACCCTAGCACTTGAGAGAGCTCTTGTGGAAATTGTGATCTATGAACATTCGTCCGGCGGAGACTACACTACCTATACCTACGAGCTAGAGGGTAGCTTTTCCAACGCTGGGACAGCTACAAGCGCTGAAGGCGACGTCCTCGAGGTAAGGAAATTATAATTCTGGCGTTGTGTCTGACGAGTCTTCGATCAAGGCAGAAAAATCTCGCCCCGACTGCGGTTTGTTTATCTCGATTCACCTCACACAACCCTCGACACAGATTTGTAGATTTTTTTTTTCCGCGAATGGTAGAGTTCATGACTTCGGTAAGTATTTTCGATTTGTTTACCCAGCGCTGGTCAAATACTTCAGAGGCATGACATATTGAAGTGAGACGCTTCGCTAGTTTGTTGGCTCGATTTAATGAGTTCGCCCGATTGCTTTCATTCAAAACGTCGGCATTGGTTTCAACTTAATTACAATTACTCTCAAGTGTTGCACTTGCTGTCACGAAACGTCGCTGTTTCTTACCGTGATAGCGCATAAAAGCAAAAAAAAACACCAAAAGTGTTCATTTTACCTCGTTGTAAAGGCTAAATCATTTTTACTCACGCTGTTGTAGCGTCGCTTGGAATTTACGCCATACAATTGACCTCGCTTCCTTTCTTTGCATTTTTTAAATCGCTTTCGCTAATTCCCTACTTTCCTTTCAAGTTATTGTCTTTGTTTCACAAGGAACACTACAATATCTACCGCCTTCGATCACTTGTTCGATCGAGTGGCGGTGTGGATAGGACTGGATCGCGCTCGTGCTGTAAATGAACCTCCGTAGTTTTTAATCACAACGAACTGATTTCCGCTGCGTAGCGCTGGAATTGTGTAATTATTATCAATCATTTTTTTTGCCGATGGGTGATCCCACGACCACGTTATTTGAATAAACCTTTCCACGATCTTTTGCATCGAGGGAACATTTTAAGTACTCCTCTTCAAAACACCAGTCTTTGCAAAGATAAGGTCGATAGGTCAGCCATGTGTACTCTTCGAAAAAATTGTCAAAATCTGCGTTTATTTGCGTGCCGGAAATACGAAGGCATTTGAGTTGAAGAGTGCGCTTGGTTCACGCCATAGAGCCAAGTTTGCATAAAAGGGGTTTCCGTCTCTTGGAGAATGGAATGAATCGTCAATTTTCAATCTTTCTCCAAGCAGTGCGAATGGTTAAGATTCTAGGCCTTCACTGCGTTTCCGTTTGAATCGCAGATCGAAATTCCCTCTGGGTCTTTAATCGCGCGACCGCGATTAAAGCTTCTCGAAGCACTTGACCCACGTGGAAGTGATTGGACAAATATCTAGCTATCATCATTTCAAAAAGAGTTTATGGTCTGAGCGGGATGACAGATAGGACTTCTGATTGCTTGTACGGCTGTGTGCTTGCTTGTGATAAATCAAGGTTGCTTGCACCAGGCAGCCCACGAGAAGTTTGGGCCAATTTCCTGATTTTAAATTTTGGCGAGACCTTGGGTAACCTGCAAGTCCGTGCTCGTTCCTCGGCTGTAAATCGCTTTCCACTTGCAATATCCAAGCGCGTTACGAGGTGTCGATTGGATTTCGTTCTCCCAAAAGAAGGACTTATACACTTGAACTGCGCAAGGCAGAGACGTGACACGAAACACCCTTTTAACGTCAGCAAACTTGTTTGGCACAAGAAATGAATAGCTGTTATTCGCATTAGCTCAGGGAGTAAGCGTTAAAACGTCTGATAAATGTGGACTGCCGAACGCTGCCGCCCCAAACAGGGTGTTTCTTTCCCGAAGGATTTCTATAACAATACCTACAATAAAAGAAAAAGGCTCTTCACAAAGGTAACGTCACCGCTAGCTCGAGATAATAGAGGAACGAATGAGTTTTGAATTAAAACATGGACAATACAATCACTCAGAATTTAGTTCTCCTTTGCTAAAACAATGTACTCAAAAGGAATTTTCCAAAAGCTGATAACCTTTTTCTTTCTACTTGAATCGTGCTAAGAGAAACAACCCGATAAGTTGCGAATTGAAAATCGAACGATGGAAGTCAAATGAAGTTTTTGTCGCTTGCGGCGTCTCTTTTAATAACAGTGATTACTTTTAAACGTGAAAACTATGTCAGTTTGTCCTGTGTTTCCGCCAAGGGTGCGAAGAAATTTACTTGCCGAGGAAATGATCAAAACATTGCGGCGATAATCTTCGCTCCGTTGTTGAGGGTGCAAATCAAAAGTCTTCGCCCCTTCCGACTGCGTAATTTAGCCATGAAACTTGGTAAAACGTCCGTTACTACAGTGTTGTGAAATGAAGGCGTTCTATAATAAACTTCGATGGTGTTTTGAGTTTCCTTCGTCTTGTTTGTGCAAGTAGACGAAATCGAAATAACACGTGGCCATAAGCTTGTTAAAAATGTCTGTCATCGCTTTTCGCCGTGTTGCGCGCGCTGGCGCCAAATATTTCAAAATTCCATTTCCAAACAACCCTGTGTTTCCCAAAGTCGGAAAGAGTTGAGCCCTTTTCTGCCGCATCGGCGGCCAAATACGGTCTTAACCTTGCGCGTTTCCGCGAAGAAAGTTATATGCAACATGAGACGAGAAACAGCTTGTTCCCTTAGCGCTTTATCGGCAGACAATACTTAGTGGGGGAAACCATCTCCGATTTCCCAGGCTAATTACACTAATGGCTTTTCCAGAACTCTTGAAAAAAGGGGCAAACTCACTTTCCGACGTCTCTGAGTAAAAGAGATTAAAATTCGAGTACATTGATTGCTTTATTGATAAAGGGCAAAACAATGCATCGTTTTGTGGACTTTTTTCCCATAGTGTAGTTAAAAAAAGTGGTGTCTTTTCCCCGTATTCACTCCAATACAAGCGAGTTTGGAGTTGAAGATCGCAGCGGATTGATGGCTATTCTGGAATTCTAAGGGAGAAAAAAATAACAGATTTGCTACCTGATTTAATATTTTAGCAAAGCCTCTTCAAATAATTACATGTTTATTGCAGCAAGGTCCTTTAGGGGCTTAAGAAAGCAATGAGATTTTGTTTAAGTTTGAACATAATAACCACTCACTTTTTTTTTTTTACTACAATAACAAAAAAGAAAGAAAAACAATTCCTCGCAAGTTCGTTCTGCGCTGTTTTTACTTTCCCAGCGGCCGCGTTAGGTGAATCGATTAAACGTGTAATTTGTCTGTTTTTAACACCGGAATATTCGTAGCCCCTCCCGGCCAAATTAGATGTGACCTTCGAATTCAAATGAGGTGTGAAATTCAACGATTCGCTCGGATGATTTTATAATTAAAACCTTCAATGTGAACGCCGAGAAAATTCCGACGCAACTTTTGGCCCGAGAAAAAACATGCTTTCCGTTTAGCACAAGTGTTTAACAATTCGAATTTTTGAGAGAGGCAAGCCCTCTGTTATGTTCTCTCCATTGAGATAGTTATTGAGTCCTCACTGACATCCGTGTTTTCTAAACATTGTCAAAAACATGTTATTAAGAAGGTCATTAAATTCACTCCTTTTCTTATCGCAATAATTCGCTTTGATGCGCATTGTTTGGCCCTCGGCTTCGTTTGATCGGCCATCTTAGCATCTCTTATTCAAGGCAAGCCATTGCCTGACAACGCCGCAAGTTGATCTTTTGACGCGCTCCAAAACAATGGTTGATGTCGCCGAAACAAAATTAAAACTGACCTGTCGATTACTCATTATTGCCTTTGTAAATTTAAGCCGCCCTGTGGGATCTTGCAGCGATGCTTTCTATGGAAATGGAAACGAATCTACAAGCAGTGTGCTTCGTTGAACTCTGACTGTTTCGCGAAGGTCGTACAGACGATTTTTACGACGGCAAAAAGAAAATACAGACCCCTTTTTCTAATACAAGCTTTGTGTCGTTTCGGTAGCACGGCAAAAAATCTCATCAAGTAATACTTAAATATTTGATTAAAAGTTTATAACTGTTTTTCCACAATATCCACAATTTTTAATTAATTTTTCGAATGAAAAAGGGATTTTTTATTGGATATTAAAATAATTAGAAATATGCCGTTTCTCGGGGTGAATTCTATTTGACTGTTTTTCGTTTGTTTTCAATTTTTTTACCTATAGAATAGAAACAAAACCAGAAGTTTTCCCGTAAAAGCGACTATTTTAGAAATGTTGGGATGATGGAACAGTTTTGCTTCAATGTAAATGTAATACTTGTGCAAAAAAAAAGGAATACATTTTAATGCATGTCCACCACTAGATTTAATATTCATAATGCCTAACCCCACAACTTCAATAATGTTTTATACTTATGACTCATTGGTTTTTTGTTGAAGTCGAGAGGGAAAAACTGAATCAGTCGCTTGTTTCCCAATGATATTAACGTGTATATGATAATAAAGCTAAGAGCTTCCAGGGTTCTGTGTACAACAAAACAATCTGAGCAAGGATGGTACAGTCAGTTAGTGTGCGGCCTTGGTCGTTGGAGATCCTGAGTTTGATCCCTTGATCTCACACCCTTGTCTCGACTGTCCTTTCTGTGTGGCTTACGTAGCTTTAAATATGCTTAAAACTGAGCACTGCACCGTCGACCTCAGGTTTGTCAGTTGAATTAAACTTATCGGCGTTAAATATGGTTGCTTTACTATGCTTAACTTCACCTTCATAAACATGACATGAGGATACCCAACTGTGTAAAGAGGAAATGAATGTTTATATTCTCCATGCAATACATCCGAAAAAAGCCACTCGGGAGTAGAATGTGCAGAATCCACGGGCACCCTAACCACAAGGCCACACCATTTTAGAAATTAATGGCTATACGTAATGTTTCTTTTTCAGGTTCATCCTCTGGGTTTGTGTAATACCTCAGATGATGGTGATCTGTATGAATATGGTTGGGTGGGAGTGGTCAAGCTTACACCACCAGACGGATTAAACGAGCCCTGCTTTACACTCCTAGAGAAGGTATGGCAGCCTTGGAATTTTATCAGTCACATTGCTATAATGGTCTTAGGACTAGGAATAAGGCCAGCTCAGTGGTTCGTTCTGGCAATGCAAGCATATAAGCGTGAGCAGCATATGAAAACTCAGTAGATAAATGCAGACATTCCAACCCCTTTTGAAGGAAAATAGGGAGTATTTTTTAGCGCTGAATTAGGCGGTCACACAAGTGCTTAAGGCTCGAGCTTGTAGGGGGGGTCTGAGGGTATCCTCCCAGGAAATTTTGCAAATTTAGTTTCTCTCAAGTGGCATTTCCTACATTTTGACATCATTTTCATAGTGTTATTCTATAATTAAGGTCTTAGTTATTGTTACCACTGGAGTCTTGGTCAGGCTTGTCTGCCAAAATGGTGTAAGACTGCAATTTAAGGAACTTTTTAACAAAGGATTGGATGGGAGTGTAGGAGAATCAATATGATGATGGTGATGATAATAATAAATTATTATTAACTTAAGGCACTGATAGAATTTCTAAAAATAGACAACATTAGACTTAATTTAACTCTTATTGCACATTATTAATCAAAGAGTTTTACCTTTACTGATATGGAACTTTTGATAAACAGCCTTGTTTTTCCAACCTGAGCAAACAGCCCAATCAATTCCAAATTACCCATCACACCTGGAAGATAAGAAAGTCATTAAAGGTTGTGATCACTTCCAAATCCAAGTTAATGTTTACCTTACTCTGGGATATGCCCATATATCTATTTGCATTTGAAAGGAAAAGCATTTCCTGTAATGAGAAAACATAATAAACTGCATAAGCCGGTGCTCTTTGTATGAAAAACATAATATTAAACTGACTGTTTCTTTTGTTTTCTTTTTTTTTGGGGGGGGGGGGGGGAGTGCGTTGTTAATATAAATCCCACGTTTGTACAATATATCTATGAGTTACAAAAATTATGATGATAGTGACTTCATGTTTGATGTTGTGAAGGACTGCAAGCAAAACTTTTCTCTTGTGACGACGTGCATTGCATTTAAAGTGGAGATTTTTTGTAGCACACATGCTTAGAACCGAAAACTGGTCCTCATGATTGCATGAACCTCATCAAACAATGCAGGGTTGTGGAGGAGTACAGCTGGTGCAGTGGTCAATAAGCTGGTGCCCTGACAAGTAATAATATTGTCTTTCATTAGACAGAGCAAAATCTGTAAATGGCCCTCTTAGAAGGCTAAGGGTTTTCAGGGCCACACTTTCTCATAATTTTACTAGAAATAGTGGTGTGATTAGGAATGTAACCTATGAAGACTGCCAGCTCTTTAATAGCCTGTGAGCTGCTGGCAGGCTTCGTTTCGTACGGGTAGCTCTTAAACCAAGCAACCTTCCTGCACACAGAAAAAAATATTGTCTCTTGCCCTAACTTGTGCTTATCATGATTGCACTCATTGGATGATGAGATAAAGGATGCCAAAGGGAGTCTACAGTCAAGTGGGCAGTCAGGATGGCTTAGTGGTTATCAACCGTGTCTTCCACCTCTGCGACCCGGGTTCAACTCTTGGCCCCGACATCGTATGTGGGCTGAGTTTAAGTCAATCTCAACCTGACTCTTAAGGGTTTTTCTCCAGGTACTCCGGTTTTCCTCCCTCAGCAAAATCGACTCCCAGCCTATTCCATCTGGCTGTGGTGCTGTGCTCCGAGGTCATACATGGCTCGTGTTCAGGGGCTGAGCGCCTGTACACCATTATTCTTGCTGCTCTAAAAGAAGTCCCATTTTAATAACTATATAATTATGTAAAAATAGAATTGTTTTAACTCCTTGTGGAAATGCTCTTCAAAGTTGGGGTTGAATTTTATCTTTCAGGTCCAAAGAGCAATTCTAAGGGGAGCAACAGCAATTATATTTGACATCAGTGAATATCCTGCAGCAGCAACAGAGGTAATAAAAATGGTCTGTCTAAATAAAATCATTGTTTTACAGAAGCAAGTTTTTTTTAATGCAACTACTTATTATGAGGATTTCAAATTGAAAGCAAATAACTTAAGATGCAAACAACAAACACCTGTTTATGTTGTTATCCTTTTAAGGGGCACTCCTAATATCCAATACGTTTGAAGTGGTTTTCAGTTTCAAGGTATATCAGTTTCCTTAAAAGTTCCTGCTAACAAAATAATTAATTAACCCTGGTTATTGAATATTTGTAGGAACTAGAAACATGCACAGCTTTTTACCTGCCTAACATGGTCAGTTAATACAAGCAAGGACCCAGTTTTTTTTAAGAATGACTTTAAAGTACCTTTGATAAGGATCAGAAACAACCGCATAAATATTAATTACTCCCTGCAGCCAAAACAAGTCTGTGACATTATTACTGAGTCGTTATTAGTTGACATATGAGGGTACTGGTTTTGAGATAAAAATAGCGTACAGGAAAAATGGTTAGTTCGTTCCAACTAAATGAATTTGAAGATAATAATTAAAATAATAATAGTAATAATAGACTAAGTATTATTATTAAACAGATGTTGTTTGTATCTCAGTTGTTTGTTTTCATGTTTTGGGTATCTTGCCAATGCCTCTTTTCTTGCTCTTTTGAAGTCTTGTGATTGGTAATTCACATTTTCCTTTAAAGCTGAATGCTGCAACTACAAAGATTGCTAGACCTGTGGTGTTGATAAATGGAAAGGATGCTAAGAAATTGATGAACATTATAAAGAAGTAAGCCTTCTTTTCTCATGTTGTACATAAGTCTAGTAATAGCATAAGGTTATTTAATCTATAAAAGACAAGTTCAACAATTTTGCCCTCTATGTTGCGGTTATAAAGAATTTATCATTGGGTACACGTTAACTTTCTAATGTATTTTTTGTATAGTTTTCTCTTTGTATACTTTGTTGAAGTTTAATAGATCATATTGCAATCAATTTTGGACCATATATGCATGAATTAATAGAGTTGTGATTTTATTATCAGTTTACTCTTTTGTTTTCAGAACATTAGTGTAGCAAGCCAATCACATTGCACCTTACAACTAACTACAGTTGCTAAATGGCCCAAAATATGTGCCACAACCCAAAGCAATTTCAGCAATTAACCATCAAAATATTATTGGAATCACTGATCTGTATACTTTTAGGAAATTTATTATTGTGCATACCGATGCAACTGCAAAGTCAGATCAAAATTTTGTAAAAGTTTTTGTAATAATTTATTAACAAACAAAAGATAGTCGAAACACAAGCAGTACTAATTCTGCTCACAATTTGTGTTAATAGTACATGTATGTTCGCACGTTCTGTAAACTCATTAATGCTTCATTCTTGAAACTACTGTGACTTCATAGGGATATGGACATTGGACATTTTTCCTAGTCATGAGATGTGTTAAAGTGGCTGCTAAATTATTGATCTTTTCGTTCCTCAACAGCCAAAAAGTTTCCAGAGCAAGAATTCAATACAGTGTCGCCGGTTACACTCCTCAGGTAAAGGCTTTTTAACATTTCAAAAATACTTGCTCTGGAGTGCCTTATTTGTTGATCATCACCCTGACAACTAGATGGACGAAATAGGAAAAATGTGTCAAATTTTTTTTGTAAGGTCATTCCATTGCAAGTAAAAAGGCATTGATTCCTTCACAGGTCATTGTTCAAACATACGGATATACTTCAGAAGAATTAATTCCCAACTCTTGTCTAAATCTTGTTTGTTTTCGCATTTTCAGCGAGCATCCAATGAATATTTTGACATGGTCATTTTCATGACATTCTTTATTCTGGTGTCCATTGTGTGCTTCATCTTATTATTGAAGGTACGTTTTATTCCTTAGATTCATACTTTTAAATCCTGTACTTTAAATATGTCATGGTAATTTAAAAGTTGATGGAAGAGCAAATTCTACCTGTCCAGTGGTGTACAGGGCTAACTAAAATATATGGGAGGTTAGATGTTAAATATAAAAAAAAAATTAACATCAATTTACTGCACTTCTCGTAATTTTGTGGACTATGATGCTCAATGGACAGGTAGTAGAAAGTTAAAAGCCAACACTGAAACAAACAAAGTGGATCAGTCAATCATGACGCTGACTATGGATGTGAATTTCCTTTCTTCTTCAGTGATTGGCGGCTGAGAAACCTAAACAATCATTAGAATTAAAATTTTAGGGTCTGCAAGTCAATGACAGGCACTATACTGATGCAAGCCATCTTTTTTCACAGATTAAATGGAGGCAAAAGCGGAAGGAGGTAAGTTTTTGTAATCATGCTGAAGAAGACAGTGTTGTTATTGAAGAAGAAATTTTCAAGAAGGTGGATAATAGACATGCTTTAGTTCACAGCACAGAGAGTACATGTATTAATGAACTGCACTTTCTATTTAACTTTCAAGTTAATTGAATCAGTGAAACAAGTTAAATCAGGATGATTATTTATATTTGACAAGCAATGGCAACAGGTTAGGTAGCGGAAGCCACTTGACTCAGGGGATGACTTCCATTCACACTGTTGAAGCGTCATTCGATGTCACCAACAAAAGTGCTTATTTAGGACTACTCTCACTCAGACGATCCTACTTTATCACGATTAGGGGAAGCAGTTTTTTTCTTCTCCATTAAGATTAGTTCTTCTTAACAGTGCAAAGGTATGCTGAATGTTACTTTTCTATCTATCTAGTCATCTCTTACAAGAATGGCTTTACATGCATTATCAAGAATGGAGACTAGGAAATATCACAGTCAAACAGCTGACACATCAAGTTCAAAAGAAGAAAATGTCGACCTGAGTGATGCAGAAAGCACTCTGTCCACTCAATCTGAGTCCACCAATTCCAAATGTGTAATATGCTTAGAAAAATTTAAAGATGGTCAGGTAAGTCCACTGTCTTTTTGTCATGTCCCTATAACAGTACTTTGCATACAGTTTTGCTCAGAAAATGAACTAGTCAGAAAAATGGGAAGGACATGGCTTTTAGACTCACTTATGTGGCAGGCGAAAGTACTGTGAATTGGCATCTGTATTGAAGTACTAAATAATAAGATTAATAGTATTTATAATCTGTAATCACATTAAAATTGGGAAGGTACCATTGATATTAGAGTCATAATGCAAAGATTTCTTTATAATGCCGTCAGAAAATTTATAGTACTATTAACCTAGTACAAGTAGAAAGACAATGATGTAGTAAGCCTTGAAAGTTACAGGTGTCGTCTCAAGAGAAATGAGACACCTGTGCTCCCTAGGTCTGAGGATTTGACACCAAAACATAAATAAGGCCCAAATGATTAAGACTTCAAACTAAAAAAAAACAACATTTGACTTGATTTGCTTTCATTGCTAATTTCAGTTTACAGTGTCCCCAATTACTGTAGATCTCCAGCGCTAGAACGACTAGACACTAAAATAAAGTTCCTTTCCTTTTTTTATCATTGATCGCCAACTTCGACCAATGAAAGCCTCCAACTGCCTGTTGCTTTGTTGTGGTTTGTAATGTGCATGTTAGCTCTTTGATTGCATGTTTTCCTAGTTCAAAGCGTCAACTCTCTCTTTCTTTTCCCAGGACGTCAGAATTGTCCCATGCCGACATGAGTTCCACAAAGAATGCGTAGACCCATGGCTGTTATCAAATTACACATGCCCTTTGTGCATGCTCAATATAGTAGGTAAGACAAAAACAGCTTTGCTTACGTTACTAATACACCAATTTGCTGGTAAACATGCTTTTTGAAGTTGTTTTAATACTTACTTTCATCGGAGCGACGGCCGACGACGAAGGCAAAACACCCACATGTGCCTCTCCATCTTTAAATTTTAGCAAAAACTCTCAAGGAATCCTATTGGTTGAACATCCTCCAATACGCATCAAGCTCTTTTGCCCGCGCCAAAAGGTGATTTCTCGATACCTCGCGCCTTTCGAGATACTCGGATTTCCTATCGGTGATGCTTACTAATATAATACAGGGATATTTTTGCGTGGTTTAAAACTATCCGGAAAAAGTAGATCTTAGTAAGTGTCCTTGGCATCCAAAAAGAAAATCGGGAGTAATCATGCATTTTTGAGAGATAATTAAGCTTCAATTTGAGAAAGAACGCCATACATTGTTTTGTAATTTAAAGCTTTTTACAAATATTTTTCATGAATTATCTTTGAAAAATGCGTGGTTACCCTCAATTTTCTTTTTGGATTTCAATAACACTTGTTAAGATCTACATTTCCTGCATAATCACACACCGGGGAAAAAATATCTTGAATTAGTAGGCACCGTCCTTAATAATGATCTTTTACCCTTTCAACACAGAAACAAATTTTTCTCACAGTGATCGTGAACAGATACTGAAAAATGTGGTCCCATTCTCAATGATGGAAAATTGTCCTTCTCCAGAAGACTGGGTAATGTCCTGGTATAACTGAAATATATTTAAGATAACAAAAAAGGAAAAGTTTGGTGGAAAACTTGTCGAATACTGATGGAATTTATAAAAACCACCTCGTAATCAGCAGACGAGGTATATTCCGATAGGCTTAATGTTAAAATCCCTTCGGTAACTTAACGTATTTCATCTAAAAATGAAAGCTGTTGTGTTCATTTCTTCCTATTTAGAGAAGGAAGGGACAACCAATAAACCAAGAAGAGCTCGTCATTGGTTCTCTAGACGTTGCGGCAGATGCTTATCTAACACGGACAGTTTTCGTTCTTCTATGAGTAGTATAGAGCAATACGCACCTGAAATACCGTCACAGACGTACAGTTCAACACAAGATGTTTCTGCCGACACGGATGGCAATGAAAACAATACTCGTTCGTCTATTGTGAACATATCATCATCTTCGCAAGGATGCGTAGACAACGAATGTACAAATTTACAAGAGCAAACAACGAACTGTGAAAATGATCATGCTTCGTCAAGCTCTATTAGAAGTTTAAGTGTTCAAGGATTTGTGTCGCCATACGAGGAGAGAAAGTGTTACACTCATCAACTTGTTGTGGTGGCTCCAATCACAAGTAAGTCAAAAGCTTAAAGATGGTGCTCAGCGTGCAATTTGAGTATTTAGGCCGCGCAAGGTATTTGCCTCACTCCAAGCGTTTTGCCTGTAGCCCAACTGGTTTTTGGCTGCGAAAATCCCCCAAGATTTCAGTTTCATGACTTTTCGTGCAAAAAATTCAGTGATCGCACATGCAAGTTTGGGGTGAGGGGAGGGGCGCGAATTGGTGTGTACCAACCAAAATCCAGATGGTCGTGTGATTGGCTGAATCTCGCAGATAGGGCAGAAGGAGAGGGGACCTCGGTTCGAGGTCGGTATCTATTAGAGTTAAGGACGGTGCCCACTAAATCAAAGGTATTTTTGCGCGGTTTACTGAATATGCGGGAAATGCAGATCTTAACAAGTGTAATTGAAATCCAAAAAGAAAACTGGGGGTAACCACGCATTTTTCGAAAATAATTAATCAACAATATTTGTAAAAGCTTTAAAATACAAAGCAATGTATGGCGTTCTTTTCCAAATTCAAGCTTCATTCTCTCTGAAAAATGCGTGGTTACCCCTAATTTTCTTTTTGGATACCTAGAGCACTTGCTAAGTTCTGCTTTCTCCGCATAGTTTTGAACTGCGCAAAAATTTTCCCTGTATTAGTAAGCATCACCGATGGGAAACCCGAGTATCTCGAGATGCGCAGAACGTATGCGCAATAACCATAGTAGGCACCTTTCTTAAAACAATATATAGTTAACAACTATTCACCGAAGTGGAGGTGGCTAGTGGTGGAATACCTACCACTAGCTAGATAGATTTTTTAAACTGATTTACTCCTGCAACGATTACAATAAATTTGGCCGCAAATACCGCGAGAGTTTTTCGGGAGTGAATAGCAAAGTTTATTCGGAATTTGAGTAGCCAATCAGAACGCTATCCACTGTTTAAGTCTATACAAGAGAAAATGAGGGGACAGAGAAGGAGGCTCCCGGTCCAGCCCTTGGGATATGTCATGTCCACGAAAGTTATTTTTAGACGAGCGGAAGTCTTCCGAGACGTCCGCATGCAGGCCAACCTCGGTTCGATGTTTGAAAGAAAATACATATTCATCAGCCTTCCACGTGCGCCATCATTTTTTCTTTTCACTAAGAACCTGAGGGCGAATCAAGACTGCATGCGGACGTCTCGGAAGACAGACTTCCCCTAGAACAAAAATAACTTTCGTGGACATAACATATCCCGACCAACGCCTTGAGCCTCCCTCTCTGTCCCCTTATTTTCTCTTGGTGTATACTAACAATAGTTATGAGGCAATATCTGAAATGATCATGAGTAACTTTTTTTTTTTTTTTTACAGAGGACATGCTGGATGTGTCGCAAGAAGACATCGTTTGACCAACAATAAAATGCTCGAAAAAAAAGCTTAGATACTATTTGTTGTTCATGTTATTAAAAGACGAAAGAATTTATTAACCTTAATATTTGTAAATAAAGCGGAGAATACTCGCGGACGATAAATCTATTTTCGGAGTTCTTTTTATTCTGATCAAGGCTTATTTAATAGAATGACCACCGACTGATGCTTAATGTCTGTATGGAAAGAAATAAACTATCTTTTGCTGAAACATGTTTCAATTTTTTCTACTTAGATGGTCTTACCATCCTACAAGAGTAAGAAGAGCAAGTTGGAGGGAAAAAAAACGCTTATACCGGCCTGTCAAAATATAGTAAACTGACTCGTAGAAATAATCCCCGATACCACACGCCAAAATATCTGAAATAATTCAATCTATGCGGGAATCAAACTCTGTTGTGTAGACGGTTTCAGTTACGAGTTCCTGGTGCGGTTAATTTACGTCAAATGTATCTCTGGCGGCAGTTGCACGTTGTTTCACCGATAAGCGAAAGCTCTTCGACAAGTGTTTTTTCCGTAAATAGAATTAAAGGGGACAACAAGCGACCGTCAACAACCAAGAAACGAAAGAGAGAGAGAAATGATCCTCGCAATTGTCTCGCAGACACACCTGAAAATTTCAGGTGGTTCCAGCGCGAATCGAAGCCATGACCTCTGCGATGCTCGAGCAATGATCTACCAACTGAGCTATGAAGCCACACAGTTGGGAGCAGGTCAATTTGTTGAGCTCATTAATTTTGGTCCCGAGAAAGGACGTGATGAAAGGCTTAAATGTTTTTTATCAGACATAGGCGTTAACCCTTCCGCCCCCAAGAGGTTGCCCACTTACGAGTAATATTGTCTGGCATTAGCCAATGTGAAATCTGAAAGTTGCCCTCTTTGGAGCCAAGAGGGCTTGGAGGTGACAAAGATCACAAATAGCGATTCCATGTTGCCGTGCGCCTGTTTAGTAATAGATCACAGATGACGTCAAAATGTGATTAAGAATAGAAAAGTCCCCGAGTGTGTCAGTGATGTTCTTACTACATTTTGAGGTCTTCGGTGATCTATTACTGAACAGACCAACTGCAACATGGAATCTATTAGTTTTATATAATAAAGAAATTAGTTAGAAACAAGAATTTTTATTTCAAATCTCTGAGGTATTCGGATGAGGTTACTTTCCGCACTTGAAAAGACACGAAAATAGCACTCTGACGTGATCTCTTGTCTATACAAACGAAAACACACTGATTGGGTGCTGCGCTTAACAAAGAACTGTAACTGGTTGAGAGAATCACGCCACTGGTATGATGACGTCAGCTGTGTATGTCCTCTTATTAGATCATAGGCGAGAACCTAACAAAATGCGTGTATTATTGAGCTTATTAACAATTTTGAGTAGACAACGGCAATGTCTCACTTAAAAAATAGACCTTTAAACTACCATAAATTTTTGGCGATTTTTCCATCTTATTCACGTTGTGCAATTAAGGCTGAGTATCCCATAGCTGGATTGGCTGATAAATGGTTTGAAGTAAAGGAAAAAAATGGCATTTTTATGGTCACCTGGTTGAAATATTCATTTAATCCGGTAAATTCACGTGTCTGTTACCGCTTTTGGTAAACGCAACTTGAATCGATTAAACTGACGTCCATTTAAAGGCGTCATTTTTATCGATTCAAGTTGGGGAAGAACGTTGCACGACGACTATAAAAAGTAGAAACGGCTGCCATGAAGACTATTTAACGTTAGGTTTTGGGTTGTTTTTAGGCGAGGGATATTCTCGACTGCTGGAGGCGACCTCTTAAAAGAGAAAAGATATCTGTTTGCACGTTCGTTTCGTTATTCGAATTAGCAACCACTGGAAGAATGGCCGTATTTATACTAGAGGACATCTAAGACGTCCAGAAGCATTAAACGTCTGGCCGTAAGCGCGACTAGTATAAATAGGGGACGCACTTAACTTCGACGGCCGGAAATCAAATTCACAATTTTCTTCAAAAGATACCGAGATTTAATTACCAAAGAGTGTGTGAGCACTTCATTGCTAAGTGCGTCCCAGTTTAGTGCGTCTCGTCTTTATACTAGATGGCTTTAGACGTCTGTTAATGGCGTTGTTTAGACGCGCTTAACTTGAGACGTTTAATTCGTCTGACGGTTAATACGTCCACCTTATTTCCCGTATTTATACTAGTCGTCTAAGACGTCCTCTCGTACAAATACGGCCAATGTTTGTTTCAACAGCCAATGAGGCCCAGGTTGGAGCAATAAACAAATGTGATGTCAACTATTTCTTTCCTACAACAGCACGAAGGTTTCTCGCCACATCTACTCGCCCCCCTCCCCCTTCGTTTTCTCATTTGACGTCGGTCCATAAGTCCGCCGGTGGAAAGAAGCGTCCAACCAACTACGCCGGATACATGAAGAGACTCATTGCAGCCAGTTAACTTGAAAGTCTGAATAAAATGCCACGTCATCATCTGTAACTAAGAAATCACCTATGTCTGCGAACGTTTTTACTTGATTCATTTATTTACATTTTCCACTTCTGCTTTACAATTTTTGTGCTACAATCTTAATTTTTTTGCCAATTTATTCTACTATTTTGAGCCACTTTGCAATTACTTTTCGATGTCTTCCCAAATATTAAATGGTGCTTCCAGAGCATAAATGAACATGACGCCCGACCAAGTTTGTACGGTAATTTACCTTGAGATCACAAAAGGTGAGGAGAAGATGAAATCATGCCGAGAGGTTTAAGAAAAAAGTAACCTTCTCTTCCTGTAAGAGTACCTTGGAACGAGAGAGGTTAAAAAAAGAGAGTCGAGAAACTAGATTGTAAAAGCACCAGACTCCCCCTGTGACAATACAAATCTTTAGACAAGGCGAAAGGCACTATTCTCGTAGACATTTTCACTGTTTTTTTCTTTGATAAGTTTTCTTCGCAGGCGAGAAGTTCACAAAGAATCCACCACCACAATTTACACAGGCTTCGTGCTGGATTTTGTCTATAAAATCCCAGGAGTATTCAAGGAGTTTTCAAGAACCAGAAATTGAGTTTTCCAGGAGTCTTTATAAGAAGATTTCTATGCCATACATAGTGTTTCAATGTTTTCTTTGCTGAAAAAGCCTACCCAATATTCCTTACCACATCCTGCAAGTTAAGTGCACGCACGGGCATTTTAATTTTTGGTTTTAATGTTTCCCTAATACTCAATTTTGGGCTCAATTTTTGAAATGTTTCTTCAACTTAGCATGATGCAATTCTCAACAATTTTCACCCAAGCAAAAATTCAAGCAGTTTTTCAGCTTTTCAAGCGCCCGTGAAGTCCAAAATTAAATTCCAGGGCTTTTCAAGGACTTCAAGGAGTAGCACGAACCCTGTAATTACAGCACACATCGGGCGACTACATACATGAAAGACCATGCGGGATTTCCAGCTGAATAAATCACCCAGTGGAAAATCCAAAACGTTGACGTAGTGAGCGCATCGTTATTCTACAGTGGGGCTTTGCATGCAACTGAAGCAAGCGAGGATGACGTAAGAGAACCGATCCCCCATACAAGGGCCTCTTCCAATAAGAGGCTCCTGATTGGCCAGATGTAATGACGTAATGAAATTTTAAATATGCGCGGCATTGGGAACGAGAACTTAAAATAGCTTTGCGAAATTAAAAATAGATCTTTATAAAAATGATGGGGCGTGGGAATCCGTTCTCTTACCTCATCCTCTCTTGGTTCCATGCCAATCACGTTTTAACGATGTCCCGCGAAAACGCTCAAATAAATAAAGCAGAAAACGTGCCCGGGTGTTAACGGACTGATGGACCGTAGTGTTGGATTGCCCCGGAACATGCGCTTAACAGCGGGAGGAGTACCGAAAAATCCCGTCCCGTTACGACACTAAGGCCCGTTTCACGCATGCGCAGTTTGTCGTAGCGACCGCGATTTTCCAACTCGATGTCGCCAGACGGGTTTGTTCGAAATTTGCTGCAATTTTCGGCGACAAAGAAACGCATATGGAAACGGAGCATGCCTTCATCCGGAATTTTAGGTCAAATTAAAAAAGGCGGGAAATACCGAGCCATACACTTGATGCTTTACCAAACCAATCTTCGCACTCGATCTGTCTTCTCTTTGGGGCGCAGCCATTGTGTATTGTCACTGTTGTTCGAGATTTAGCGTTTTGAATTTGTGACCGTATTTATCCAAGTGCGTATATAAGCATCAATATTATGCAGATGGAAATTACGCTGGCTAAAATGATGGAGTCTCGTCTTTTCCTGACATTTATCCGTTGAATCAAGCTGTTTAACACAGGAAAACGATCTAAAGGGAACGTAAAGGAAACAAACAACTGCAACCGATAAAGAACAAAGAGTAAAAAACAAAGAAGACAAAGTCTTGTCTAGTTGAAACGGTAGGTACTTGGTGTATTTTGTCACTTAGTGGTTATCTATTGCACAAAATTATCTAAACACGGTAAAACCTTCAGGGTTAGGATTAGGGTTGTTTTTGCCCACTAAATAAGCAAATTTGTGAAGTTCTCGTTGCGTCGGTGTTGTCGTTGCTTAAGGTGGCTTACTGCAGTTTTCCGAAGAAAAAGATCGAGGTTTTGAAATCTGTGAAAATAAAGCAACCGGATGTCTCTTCTGAAGTGTTAGTCACTGCAACTGATGGACCCTTCTCCAAAATGCCGGAAACGGATTTGAATGGGTTAAAATTGAACTGAGTGAAAACCTGATACCAGAAATAGAAAGACCACCTTTTTCAGCATAGTCTATTAGGTGTACATTTGACAAATTTACAGACGTTTGTATGACTAGGGCTATACGCCATACCCCCAATCATACAAACGTCAGTACATTTTTCAACTCACATTTTCTCAGCTAAAATTACACCTGATACGCTGAAACTTTGCAGGGTTACTAAAGTAAAGGTGTTCTTTCTAGTGCTGGTATACGTTTTTAATTTTAACTTGTTTGAATTTTCGGCCGCCATTTTGGAGAAGGGTCTATTGCTTAAAATTGTCCATTTACGAGCGAGAATCACTCATTAAAACCGCATGTCTGTTAATTAACCAGGCATGGTGTTCCCGCCACTGCACCTTGTCTACTTCTAGTTCTTTAAATGCCTCTTTCTTTAAACGTATTGCTCTTACAGTGAAAAGGATACTAGTCACTGCCGTGAGACGGCTGCTAACACCGTAAAGCACACCACGTTGGCTTTGAAGATTTTCTTTTGTGGCTAAGGCAACCCTACAAATAACACAGCAACGATGGTCAGAACAACTTCCTACTAAATAAAAAAGAAACAGTATTTGCTCGTTATGATACAAATTGCTTGGCATCGGGCGAAAGTTAAACCGGAAAATCAGAGTTCTAGGCAGGATTCGAACCTTCCACCTCCATAAAACAGGTCGCATGCTCTAGTTTTTCAGTTGTCCACTCCTCCATTGCCAAGCAACTTGTATCATATTCTTCCATCATTCACATATTATTGTTCGTTCTTGTTTATTTGCGGCTACAGCTGCTATTGCCGAGATTTTACATTATCGCTGATATGAGTATAAAATGAATTACAGTGGTTTCGCCCATCTTACAAAGGAAAGATATCCATTCAAATATAACGTTTCATTATGAACTATCGCAACGGAATTCACTAGACTAAGTGATGCGTGCATAGCAGACGCATTTCTGGTTTCTCTCTTCCGAAAAGCGGGGAAATGGCCAGCAAAGGGAGCCGAGCGACGCTTGGGTAAGAAAATAAGGTACGGAAAACATTCGCGAAGTTAACGCTTAATGCATTTATTTCAATTGGCAGCACTCTACCAATTGAGCTATCACGTCATCTTGGAGCTGGCCATCACTGAAGTTTCTGATTTCGTTGAGGATGGGGATGCGTATGTAATTTGAGACTAGATATGTATGAAAGACCTACATGTACACGTGACAAGATTTACGATAACTGCAATTAGTATGTACTAAAACAGTGGATTGCGTTCAAAGCGCGATCTGATTGGCTGCTCAAAGTCCGGATATAACTTGCTATTCATTTCGACCAACTTGCGCGGGATTTGCGCCCGAAAATATTGTAATCGTAATAACGAGTTAAAATCATCTTTTTGTGCTACATTATCTCACTGTTTTTAGTACAAACTAATTAACAACTATTCAACTCAGTGTCAGAATTTCTTAAGATGTTGCTGTGTAAATTATAAATTTCTCAAAGATGTTTCCCAACAGCAGAGTACTTTACATTCATTAAAGCCTGGGATCACACAGCCGTGAGAGCACTCGCCTCGCACAAATGTGGCCTGGGTTCGATTTCCAGACCCAACACCATAAGTGGGTTGAATTTGTTGGTTCTCTACTCTGCACTGAAAGGTTTTTCTCCGGGTACTCCGGTTTCCCCTCTCCGCAAAAACCAACATTTGACTTGATTAATTAATTAACTAATTAGTCTAAAACAAATACTTTTGATAATGGCAACACGATGAAGAGGAGACAACAGGTTTTAAGTTTTTTGACTTCTAACCCTCTACTAATAGATTTACTTACCCAATGACTTCATCTGCTAAACGATCAGAACTGCAATAGAAAGAAGGCTTGATTGATGAAAAGAAAAGAAAAGCTCAAAGACACCAGAAGGCAATCAATCAAACAGTAACTACTATGATTTCTCTAAAATAATCTTTGATTACTTTAAGGACTACTGTACAAAGCAAAAAGAACTTATCGGAGACTCTTACACTACAAATCACAACAAACTTACATGTAATGGATGAGAAAGTGACACTATGCAGTTGAATTATACCATGTGCTTGCGAACAACTGACACTAAGACATGACGTGAAAGTACAGAAACAAGAAAATTGCCTAAAATACAATCGAAACAAAAACAGGCCTAAAACCTGTTTAACACTTACTTTCGTATATGTTCATTTTCCTTGAGGTAAAGATCTGTTCGTCTATTCATCCCAGTCTTGTATGCGCTGCATTAAGGTTACAAAGCAATGATTTAATTTTGCAACTTTCGTTCTAGATGGGAATTAATTTTTTAAAGAGAGGTACTGCTAATAATAATAATAATAATAATAATAATAATAATAATAATAATTTATTACTTATATAGTGCAAAATACATGTGGATACGATCTAATGCGCGAAAGTGTAGATAAAATCCAAGTGTGGATTTAGCAACATTTGAAAAGGTGTCAAATCTCTTAAAACGACTGACAACTAACAATCTGACCTTCTCGGCACAGAAAAGTCCGCTATCTTTCCGCTTCCTGGTTAACATCTCAGTATAACAAGGCTACCTTTTCATTAACAGTATTAATTATTTACTATTGTACTCTTACTTGATATCTCTGTGAACAGATCCTAGTAAATCCTCTCTGTCTCTGAAGGCTTGTATGTTTGCCTGAGATGAAAATTGGTCGTGACATACATTGTACATATACATCCAGAAGCTCATGACCTCTAAGTGCTTAACTCTAGTTCAGAGCTGGGGTTTTTTGAGTTAAAAAATGTCCTTATTTGGCTGTACCATAGCTCGCACATTTTCCCGCGTGTGCAGCTTCGATCGTATTCTTGTCCATACAATGTATTTGGGCATAAAATTGGTGTTCTAAAACCCCCAGCTTTGTTCCAAGGAAAAGGGCCGCAAGTTACACGCTTAAAAGGTCATTTACATTTGATACATCATATTTTACGACAACAGAAATTATTGCCCACAACATTTTACCCAAAACAATAAAACCTAAGAATCAAAAATCGTGTCACCTTAGTTTTCGAAAACTCATGGGAGTATCCCTGCAGTATGTCTCTGTGTCTCTGAAGAGTGTGGAGTTGAGTTGCATTAGGCTGGCCAAGGTTGAAGCCTGATGTATATTCAGCCATCGAGTCATTCACCTCTGTTAACTGAAAACCAGAGAAATAGTAAGGATGTCGGGGGAGGGGGGAGAGTGAATCTCAGAAAGCAGTTTGTTGGGGGTGGTTTTCATGTTACATCATCACCTACGTGTTGGTGAATGAAAACAATACAATTCTTGTTAGCTCTCTTTATGGTCTACAAGGATTTGTTCACTACACTATTGTTATTTGCGTCACTGGCGATTGGTTGCAAAGTACAACAGGGTTTGAAATTTTAAAAAAAATCCACACATTTAGGCAACAAGATACAGAAATTTAGTTGCAAGTTTGTTTTGTTAGTAATTTGTGGATCATAATTGCACTGTACTGTGTTGCCGGTGGTTTAACAAACAAAATATGAGCCGGCATAAAAGTGTGTAAAGAAACCAATGAAAATGGCAAATGATCGAGGGAATGGTGTTTTGCATGTAACATTTGCAGCTAAATTACACTACAACTTTGCCCCATATCCTCAGATTGAAACAAAATTCACGACAAGAAATAAATGAAATAATTTCTCATTTCTTTGTTTATGTTAGCAAAAGTTAGAAGAATAGCGTGGTATTTTCTTCCTCGTGGAGGATCGATTACTGTTAAGTTACAGGCTGTCGTTGACACTGCAAACAGGTTTCCAGGGGAATGGAAATTCTGTGCAGTGTGACGTTTTCCTGTTGGAGAAAAGTGACCATACACCGCAGCTTAAAGGATCTGTTGACAAAGACGGTTTAACACTTTTAAAGGCAACAACTGTAAGCGCTGTAATATTACAGTTCACTCTTACATTAACAACAGCTCTTTTAAGAGCCAACTACCTTACAAAAGCAATGGCCAGTACTCCCTTGTAGGTTTGTGTAATATTCATTTACATGCTTTTTCATTTAAGTGTCAGTTAACGAAAATTGGGGTTGAAAGTGATGAAACCTTTTTCAAATGTTCCCACAGATAAGCCGCACTGACGATTTTTGGAAAAAAGGTGCGGCTTATCTGCGGGTTTTTACGGTAACTGCAGAACACCATCCCATTTCTGACTTGAACTGCCAGCACAAGTTGGCATTCATTAGTGAATAAGTGGCAGGTTCCGTGGGTATTAGGAGCAATGCTACATTCACAACATTTCCTTATTTCGTTCCAAGGTCAACAACATATACTTTGGATTGGGTTGTTACATTGTAGAAATATTTAACCTCCATTTCTTGTTTTCGTAGACACCTACAAAAGCTTTAAAATTTCAAAGGGTTGATATTTTGTCAGCAAATTTGAAAAAAATGTCTATAGCGATCAATTTTTGTCGGCTCCCTCGAGTTGCAAAAACTCACTATCGTTGGTAGGGGTGATGATGTGCGGACGAAAATAATTACGTGTAAATACCCGATGACACGACAGGAGTTCGAATAACAGCAAATTTGCATAAATATTATTACACAACGTACCTTCGTGGCTTTTCATTAAATACATGTACCGGTACCATAAACGAACGAAAAACAATAGATACTGTACAAAAAAGCAAGAATTTTTAACATTTCAAGAAACAATTTAGTGAGCTTACATACCTTCGATAATAGTTGTTCGATTTCTAGTCCCATGGTATCAAAAAGTCGTTCGCTTGACGAGCTGTTCAAAAGTGGCGATGTGTCGGAACTGAAATAAAATTGCCCGTTGGGTTAAAGAACATTTTCATATGTTTACCATCTACCAAAGGCAATTACCTCTCTTTGAAGCCATTATGGTGACTATAACTCGTCCCCAACTTGCTAAAGGACACCAACTTCAGGTCAATTTCGTTTTCAAGTTGCCTCGCTTTCTTCCTCAATTCTGAAGGGAGATTGGCAATAATTTAATTCTAACCCAACTCATCGATCAATTAGGCATTAGGCGCTTGATAGAAGTAAAGAATATGTGACATCGCAGGAGAAATCAAGGCAATACGAACCTTCCCATTTCATAGGAGTTATAGAGGAAGCCATATCTGCATCATCGCTCATCATTGCAACTTGCACTGGCTTATGGGACGTGAAACGTATACACTTTTGAAGTTTGCCGCTGGTTAAAGTTGTTGCAGTACCCTAGCTTACACACCTTAGCCAATCAAAGTTCGTGATATATTTTCAGTTCGAAATTTGAATGGGGTTGAACACAATGTTTGATTTGTTTCCCTAACCAGCTGTGTTTACTTCGTTACTTGCGGATCAACAGATGAATAAATGGGGGTGAGTAGCTTTTATAATATTTGACAAAGAAAGAAGAACTGATGTCGTTGTAATGTGATTGAATTGGCCTCGACGGGAACCGTCAAAGTACTTTACCTTGTTTCGGTATTTCACAACTAACGATTCGATTGCCTCACAAAGACGGGTTTCTAAATGATTAATTCCATTTAAGAGATGGAAATATCGTAAAACGTTTCATAAAGATCTTTAACATGCTGTGATCATGTAGGTGCTGAAAGACTCAAGAAATTTTGTTAAATCTCTTATGATCCTTTGCTGACAGCATATATACGTAGTTAAATCTTTAATTCTTTTTATTATTGTGATTCCTTAAGTTTGCAAGAAAAATATTACTTCGATCACGATCTGTTCACAATTTCTAGGTTTTAGAGAATGCAACTATCACCCAAAATGCACGCAAAAGGAAGGGATCAATTTCTACTGATGTCGAGATTTCACTCAGTAAACATAAAAAGGAGAACATATTTGATCTTGGAGCTACTGATGACCTGACATCTCTAAGTCCTTTGAATGAAGACACAGGTTTGATTCTTCCTGCAACGTTCTCTCTGTTGTTCCTGTTGATGAAAACATTCTCACATTACGCAACACAAGTGCATACCGGTAGCTGTATAAATAAACAATGATAAGAATAAAGCAAGCTTAAGCTTACCAGTATATAAAGAAGCACAGTGGTCTTGAAGTCAAGGAAGATCAAATTATATACTGGTCTTTAATGCAAGGGGAAAGTCTTGGATTGGAATTGAGAAACAAATAGAATGCAAACTCAACCAACAAGGGACCCTATGTCCAGACATCTAATCCTGGACACATTTGTTGGAAAGTTACAGTATGTGCTCTTGGCCCCATGGGTCAAGCCTGCTTAAATCCCAACTCAAAATGTTAGGTATAAAGTAATGAACATGAGGAACACTAAACTGTATATGTACAAGACACTGGTTGACTTTCCCTGCTAGCAGAGCTCTCTTTTCTTTTACGTTTGCTGGGCTGACGAGTACGGGAAGAGAGACATCTGCCACGGGTCGAAACTTATTGTGTTGAGCATGCGCTGCAGTTACGTAGCAACCAAATCCTCATGCGAAACTTCATGTTGTGTAGACTCACTTAACACCAGCAGAATTACTCTAAAGGAATGCACGAGACACCGCAGGCTCAAGTCACAGTCAGCAAACATATCATGGAGCATGCGGTTTGAAGAGTGCTGTCCAAGGTTGTGGGTAGTGGGTGGATCAAAGTGAGTTTCGATCCATGGCAGAGGTCTCTTTTCTCGTACTCGTCAGCCCAGCAAATGAAGAAGAAAAGAGACCTCTGCAAACAGGGAATGGTTGACTACTCAGTTTCTCAAAACGTGGATAGCACTAATCTACAGGATAAATCACTGAGCATTCTCTTACCTTTTGGAACAACTGAAGGTTAAGCCATGGTACTTTAACCCATTGACTCCTTGGGGTTCCCCATTGACGAGTAAAATCATCTGGCGTTAGACAGAGTAAAATACTAAGTCTGGCTGGTTTAGGCAGGTTTGGACGTCAAAGGGTTAAACTGTGGAATGGGCTGTCCACCAATTCACTGGATAAATAAGTGCTATCAGCAACTACATGTATAACATTTTTAATGAGTTATCCTCTTTGGTTGGTAGCAACTCATTCAGTGGGGGTCTATATCATTAGCCCTCAAACTATTGGAATTAGTGGTTTTCAAAAGTAGCCTCTTTATTTTAATTTTTTATCTTTTCCCCTGACAGATTCAGAATCTGACTCAAATTCAGTCAGAATCTGAGAGGTTTTTTGTCTGTTTCATATGATGGTAAAATGTTTGATTATGCTTTGAATTTGATTTTCAGTGCTAAATGTAATTGAAGCTCGTTTTCAAGTAAAGACCCTTTATTCATGGGCAGGTATGAAAGCCAAAATAATATTGATTGTATGACCTGAACCACTTTGATGCTGGGGTATTGTGCTAGAGCCACTAATGGAACATAATACATGAAATGTCATGATTTATGTGAACTGGCAAATTTGTGGGAGCTATTTAGAAGTCCAAATGAGCAAATGAAACTTGAGAACATTTAGAAACAACTCTGTAGGCCAAACTAGGATCGTTTATTAGATTCAAATACTGGAAACCTAACCAATTAACCACTCCTTTGTTCAAGAATCACATGGAACATGGGCTTCAAATAAATGGTTCATAGTCTGACTGTGCCACCATGTTTCGGTTAACAAAAGGCATTGCTCAACAGTCTTTCTCTCTCTGCCAAGGTTTAAATCAGTGTACCAGTGACATGCTGATAGTGCATCTCTGCAATGGGCTTTTGCATGTCATGAGGAGGTGGGAAGTGGGAAGCAAGAACATTCATAACTTCATTCAAGAGAAACTGCTTCCAGCTCCATTACTCTTTATTCAGATAGTGTTCTTAAATCAATCTCCTAAAAACTCTTCATTTTCCATCATAGGTGTTCCTCTCATCGCAGTTAATCCATTCCAAGATGTAGCAGAACTTTACGATGAAACAATTCTACACAAATACAGAACAATTACTCCAACTGAAGTTAAGGTTGAAAACAAAATCCTTGGTCAATTTCAAAATGTGATGATCTACTCCCTCTCTTTACACAATGACACCTCTTTCGAGTGACCTTTTTCAAGCCTGATATGTAGGTGGTGATTACCAAATTGGAAGATGAGTTTTGAGAGAAGGAACATGATTTGAGGCTCTCAGTTAGTTGCATTATATTTGAGATTCATGTCATTCAAACCACAATTTCTGGTCGTAATTTTTTCCACCCCTTGCCGCGGCTGTTATTCACTGTTCTCTCATCAGGAACGTAGAGGGGAGGGGTACAGAGTTGAGTGAAGATTTTCTAAGACCTCTTTAACGTTTTTCAGTAACTGAGTGGCTAAATTTATTTTAATGTTGTTTTCCTAGAAATTTTTCGCTATCTCTAGTTTTAGCAGCCATCTGACAGAAGTTCCTTAATCATAGATTGTTCCATTTTTTTCTCTATGCGGCTTTGCTCCTGGTTTAATAGGAACACCCTCCCCACATATTTGCTGTTGGTCGGAAAGCTTTCTGTGACCTCGAACGAGATCTGGACACAAGAAACCAGTCCATCGTCATCAGCGGCGAAAGTGGAGCAGGAAAGGTTAGTATACGGAGGGGTTGGGTGGGAGAGTATTATTGGCATATGGATTTCTTACCTCTAAACTTATTCCTTACAGACTTGGACAACTCGACGTTTGATGCGCTTTCTGGCAGAAACAGCTGAAACCAGGTATAGGTGGTTGTTCGAGTTTACAATAAGGCCACGCACCAATTTTGGAATTTTGTCTTCGCACTCTCCATTCCATGTGACTAGCAGATTTTTTTATGCGGAAAATCTTTGGATTGTAAGAGCCTTGAGTCGACAGTCTGTTCAAACAACCCCGTTTTAGTCTATAAACCCTTGTGCTAGCAGTATCGGCGTGCGTGCTGCAGTAGAAAAGCTGGGACCAGTTTCTCGTAAGTTCCGAAACTTTTCGGACGTAACTTTCTGTGAATCTTCAAACCGGGGCCGTATCGAGGCTTGAATCTTTGCAATAATATTATGACCTTACATGTAAAAATCTGTTGAAAGACCTGCTTTCTAAAATAGGAAAATCGTAGTTTCACATTTGGCGTTCATTTCAGTGTTTCTACAAAGTGTTGATCCTATTATTACTTTACAGAACAGAGGAAAATCACACAGTGAACAAGATAGAGAAACGGATCCTTGATTCCAATCCGATTCTCGAAGCTTTTGGCAACGCTCAGACCGCAAAGAACAAAAACAGCAGTCGATTTGGCAAGTTTATCCAACTCCAGTATGATCGGTGAGACAGTTAATTTTTCCTTCTGCCTTTTAGGAGTAAAGAACATAACCCTCACTGGATAATTTGTAAATTTGTCTCAGGAGTCAAAAAATTGTTGGCGCAACGATAAACACTTATCTTCTGGAGAAAACGAGAGTTGTTCATCAAGCTCAAGGAGAAAGAAAATTCCATATTTTTGAACAGGTAACATCGTAGTTTCTAAGCTATTCCTTCATTTTCAAAGAGTCCAGCACAATAAGGGTTTGGCTAAAATAGAGAACGCTGACGCACAAACGCCATTTCTGCACTAAACCACTCCAACCACTCACAAACCTAAACGCACACAGCAAGGTAGACAACAATTCCTTGGAGAATATTGGACAAGGGTCGGTCAAACGACACTATATCCATGCATTTATTCAACACTGAAATAACTGATAGAACTTTGAAATACAAAAAATGGCTAACTTAGAGGTACAGAAACGCAAGTCGAAAGAACGTTACAACAGTATGGAAGTGCCAGGGATGCTAGAAGAAAACCACTTAGAGGAAAAAAAATAGGAAATCTGGGTCGGGACCAAGGCACCGGATTCCCCGACTGGAACTAAATACTGAGCGACTTGGTTGAACCGGGCGACCGATCTTCCTTTTTTTCCGGGTGGATTCGTACTTAGATACTGTCGAATTGGCTTTGGTTGATAAGTGAAGGCCCCAGGGATGTTTTTAAAGGCCGGCTGCCGTTGAAAATCGCCACTTGAGAAAGGTGTGATCGCCGGTTGAATTTTCGACGTCGATCGAAGTGACTGACCATTTTTCGTCACGGTCGGACGGGTTTCACCACAGTTTCTGAAAAATTGTTCATTTTTTTCACCAGATTGCTCATCAAGAAGGCCAAATAGGAAAGTTAAGAGACGATGAATCTTCTTTTGGGGGTAAGAATAACACGTTTCGTTGCTGGAACGAGGAATCTTCTTTTGGGTTCTTTAAGGCAGCGTTTACACGAACACGGTCTCACATTGACACGGTTTCACGACTTCGAAACCGTGTCACAATCGATGCAGTTTGGAAGTGTTTACTTGGAACCGTTTTCGCTAGAAAATCAGACTACGAGCTAAATTCACCATTTTAAATCGAACAATGCATATTTCTCGCCAAAATGGTAACCTTATTTAAATCGATGCGGTTTCGCTGTTTACACGACAGATGAAACCGTATCGTTTTGAAAACGCTCCACTTTTGACAGCGTTTTGAAATCGATCCGGTTCGACAGCGAACTCGATCGTTGTCGTGTAAACAGAAGGCGCAACCGCATCGAAAACGGTGCGGTTACAAATAAACCGCGTTCGTGTAAACGCTGTCTAAAGCGCGGATTAAAGACCCCAAAATTCCTTGAATGTGCTCAAATGAAAACTACTCTTTTGCATTGATTTAGCCCGTCCCTCAAAGAGGTCATTGTTGTTTGCCATAACTGACAGTAAACTTCCTGTTTCATCCTAATGGTAGTGGAAGCATGTGACAAAAAAACGTTTGCCTGTTATCGCTCACGGATAAATTCCTTGTTTTCAGCTCTGGAGAAAACAAAACAAGCTTTGGAACACGTAGGAATCGGTAATCGTCTACAATCTGAAATATTTAAGGTAAAGTCGGTGTATTGTCAAAAATTGCTGTTCCAACATCTTTTCGCCTGAAGCGAACATTTTATTATTTCATTGTATTGCAGGTTCTGGCTGGAATTCTAGAGCTTTGCCAAGTTCAATTTCTAGAGGAAAGTGCGGTTATAAGAGAAAACTGCAGCACTTTTGGAGTTGATTGTAAAGGTTGGTAGAAACTCATGTTAGTGTCGCCTGGAATAAGAGCCCAAACTAGTTTACCTAAATGGTAGAAACGCTGCCGAGGGAAAGGGAAATGTCAGGAGCCCATCTGGAGCGTGCAACTTCCATACAGCGTCTGTGAAACGGCGTTTTCACAAGTAGGTTTATTTTTAGACTAGCCCTTCCCGCGAATTAGGTCAAAAAACAAAGGCAGTTCCGGTTCGGTGACCCTATGACGTCAGCTTAATTGCTTGTAATTGGTCATCGGGCACCTGTGGAAGTCTCATTCGCGGGAAATTCAATCTAAAAATAAATCGGTCTGTGAAAACGCCGTTACACGAACACAGTAGAGTTGTAGCCTCCAGGTCATGAGTTCCTGAAAATGTTCAATAATGCTTGCGGTAATTTAACGACTGTTCATGCGTGGAATTGAAGGGAGATTAGACTGCAAAACAGTCGTTTTCTTCCCTTTTCGGAATGCGCGAAGCGCCGTAAGCGTGATCCTTGCGTGTGAAGCGCGCAAACCTCACACGCCCGTAGGGTTACCATTCTCCCTCGCCGTTTCTACACTCGCTCCAGACCTTTCGTTCGAATATTGACCGCGTCGCTCGCGTTCGCAAAAAATACGACTGTTTTGCAGTCTAAAGGGAGAGTTTAATAGGTCTTGAAGCAGGGACGGTACAAAACTGGACCCCAAGAGAACCTCCTTCTGGACTCCACTCGAGAGAATGAGAAAGAAAACAATAAATGGTTTCCACAGTGACGTCATCAAGTTCTAAAACCAAAATCACAAGGTCTGCGTAATTTTTATATAAAGACGATTGAAGATGAGCTAGAAATAAATCTTTTTTTCAAGTTTCAGTTCCGTGGCATTTCGAAAATACAGCATCTTGAATTTCTGAATTGTCACCTTGCGTGGTACCATGATACAAAGCTATTTGGTTAAAAAAAGTCTGTCCCTATGAATCTCAGCAGTTTCATCCTTTCAAGTACATTAGTAGATGTGTTCATACA